>NW_028118481.1:50673-80673 GCF_965113295.1 Leuciscus leuciscus
TTATTTATCTGATAGTATTCTTATATTTTTTATATTCAGAAATGTTTATGTGAAGCCCAGTGTAAAGGAGGTCATATAAGGGTCGTGTTTTAATAAGCACCGCTGGATTAAAGGATCCCAGCTGTTGTTGTGTCTGGATAGAGAATATTAATACAGTCCAGCATCACGTGACTGATCTCTCTCTCTGTGTGTGTGTTTGTGTGTGTGTGTGTGTGTGTGCGCGCGCGCGCGCGCGCGTGCGTGTGTATTGAGTATTTATAGCTCATGTTCATTGGTGTAAACTCTGAATGAAACCCTCGCGCGCCGGATCATGTGTCGGCTCCCGTAGATTCCTCCGGAGGATCGCGACGCGTTTCAGAAGGTGAGGCTCTTCACTTCGGTTCCCTGTCATCGTTCCCTCTTATCGTTCCCTGTTATCGTGACTGGTGGAAGTTTCTGGTTGAAGTTCTCCGTGCCTTTACAAACGAGTCCGAACGGGTTTCTGAAGGAAAGATTCAAACTCGGGCAATATACCGAGTCGGTTCCACTCGTTCGGATCTTCTGTGTGTGGTCGTGTGGAGTGAGTTTACTGTCAGAAATGATTCTGATTGATTGACTGATGTTGATTTAAGCTGCTGAAGTTTGAGAAGGTTGAGTTTGTGTAACATTACTGACATGTGAAGTTCTGGACGAGCTTAATTTGCCATAAGTGAATGAATGATCATCTTCATCATGATGAGGTTATGAAGTGACTTTATGACATCTACGCTGATTTACAGTATATCTCAGTCAGTGTGTCACGGGTTTCCAAGGCAACAGCTGTTTCACCTCTCGACACTAGGAGTTCTTCATGATTGTAAGATTGAAACAATATTGTGAAAAGCAGAATATTCTGAACTGGAGTGTGTTGAGAGTTGATAATGTCTAACATGAAGAAATGTAGCCTGTTTATGAGCATCATAATGTTTTTGCATTGTGACATTTTATTATGTCAATTACAACATATAGAACCATGACATAGAAATACAATACTGACATTTGAACATTGTTTTATATCGCAGTAATAATGAAATAATGAGAATAATAGTAAAACATTTTTTTTAAATTATTCCCAAACTGAGCATGTTTTTAAAGTCCCCATGAAATCAAAATGGACAATTCTTGTTTTGTTATGGAATATTACAGTGTTTATTCTAAATTATTTATGGGTGCGCATCATTATTGTGTTAATAATGTTGAATCAGAATCAGTTCCTCTTGCAGCATCTCTTCTCTTCTCTGATGACGAGGGCGGGGCTTTAACCTGTCACTCACATGAGATCAGCCAATAGCAAACCTCAACCATACAACCATCCAATCAATTCCCCACAGACACAATCAAGCCCCGCCCACATTTGTTCTTGTTCTTGAAGCGTTTCACTCAGATATACGACTCAATAGAGGAGAGAAGAGACTTTACCCTGAACCTCGTCTCTCGCCCAGACTCCACAGGTGAGACTGAAATATTATAAGGAAACATGGAATTAGTTTCCATTGTTATGCTGATGACACTCAAATATATATTTCATCACGGCCGGATGAAAACGCTAAATTTTCCAAATTGACAGAGTGTGTTAAAGATATAAAAGATTGGATGACGCGTAATTTTCTTTTATTAAATCCAGACAAGACAGAGGTAATACTTATCGGTTCAAAAAACCGCCCACAAAACCTTGCACAATACAACTTTAACATCGTAGGATGTCCTGTTACTTTATCCTCTACAGTAAAATACCTGGGTGTTATACTCGATTGCAACCTGTCTTTTGAAAATCATATTTCATATGTTACAAAAACAGCCTTTTTCCACCTTAGAAACATTACTAAGCTACATAATATGCTATCAGTTTCTGATGCAGAAAAGTTAGTTCATGCATTCATGACCTCGAGACTGGATTACTGTAATGCTTTATTAGCTGGTTGTCCTGCATCCTCAATAAACAAGCTACAGTTAGTCCAAAATGCCGCCGCTAGAGTTCTTACGAGATCAAGAAAATATGATCATATAACACCGATTTTATCATCACTGCATTGGTTACCTATAAAGTTCCGTATTAATTACAAGGTATTGCTACTGACTTATAAAGCCCTAAACGGCTTAGCTCCAGTCTATTTAACGGATCTTCTATCACCCTATAATCCATCACGCTCTTTAAGATCACTAAATTCAAGGCTTTTGGTCATACCTAGGATATCCAGAACCACCAAAGGAGGGAGAGCATTTTCACATTTGGCTCCAAAACTCTGGAATAGTCTTCCTGATACTGTTCGTTGCTCAGACTCGCTCTCCCAGTTTAAAACTAGATTAAAGTCGCATCTCTTCAGCCAGGCATTCATATAATCCTACAGTTCAAACTACAATCCGGCCTCTAGCTCATAAATGCCAGAGGAGAACTGGCCCCCGACTGAGCCTGGGTTCTCCCAAGGTTTTTTTTTCTCCATTAGGTCACTTGATGGAGTTTTTCGGTTCCTTGCCACTGTTGCCTTTGGCTTGCTCAGTTGGGGATATTTTGGGGATATTTAATTTAATTTTATCAATCAATAAATTCCTCTTGAAACAAACTTTGTTGTATTATTTTAATTTAATACTGTGAAGCTGCTTTGATACAATCTGTTTTGTGAAAAGCGCTATACAAATAAACTTGACTTGACTGACTGGGATGAAGATGATGATGAAGATGATGATGATGAAGGTGATGATGATGATGAGACTGTAATAGTCATTATTGTGAGTAATAATCGTGATAATTTGGGGGAAGTATTTATTGCCATAAAAAAGATTCTTTGTGTAATACATATATTTCTTTTATTTAAATTCATTTCAATTTGAGGTGAACTAAGACCTAAGATTCACGAATCCATGTGTATTTATAGTTAATCTGAAAATTATTATTGCACTTGGTGTCGATGTATATCAATTAAACCATTTATATAAAAACAACAGAAGTGTAAAACAGTAGATCTGAAGATGAAAGTGTGTGTTTCGGCTTTTGAACGCAGGTCAATATTGAGTTTGGCAGCGGACAGAATTCCTGAGCTGGAGTGAATCTGATTGGATGTGTGGGAGGGGCGGGGCTTAGTGCTGCACTCCTATTGGCTGACACTGGAGACTGTCACCTGGACACTTGTTCCTCACAACTAGACAGAATCTCAGTGTGGAATTAGAGCCCTCGGATGTGTGTGTGTGTGTGTGTGTGTGTGTGTGTGTGTGTGTGTGTGTGTGTATAGAGAAAGACAAATGAACTGGCTGAGATTGTGCTGATGGAGGAATTTGAATGAAACATCAGAAATATTGTTTAAGTGTTTTATTCAGAAGTCTGACTGAAAGAAAATGTGTTGTTGCGAATCCTTCCTCTCTAAAGATGGACAAGATGCTTTCATGTATAAAACACAAACCGTACAGTGTGTGATTGTTGCATATGAAATGTTTTCCATTTGCATTTGTTGGTTTGGCAGATGCTTTTATCCTCAGCGGGCAGAAACATGAGGGATGAAGTACACACTTCCCAAATTAGAAATACAGGAAACAATAGAGATGAAGATTAAACTGTCAGTTTTCAGACGGTTCATCATTGATCCTCATCTCTGCTTCTATATTCAGATGAAGAACATTCCCTAAATCAACCCAAACAAAAGCATTTTACAGGAAAACTCAACTTAGCCTTATGTTGGTGATAGATTAACTCTTGATTTTTAATGTGAAATCATTTTTTAAACGTTAGTTGTGCATGTCCCTCTCATTAGCCTATTTTTTTAATAGTTTAAATTGAATATTAATTTCTACCTAAATGTAGCTTTTATTAAAATGAAAAAATAATTGTCAGGGCCATGTTAAGTTTCATTGTGTTTTCGTTCAGTGTAGTGTCCGTCTCCGTAGTTACGGACTCCTCATTGTTTGTTCCCTTGGTTACTGATCAGTCCCACCTGTGTCTAGTTCAGTTCACCGTCGGTTATCGTCAGTGTTTGATGTGTTGTGTTAATATTCTCACGTGTTTTAAAGACTTATTATTATTATTATTATTATTATTATTATTATTATCATTCTGATCATTTGTGTTTGAATTGCACAGCGCCGTGACAATCGTATGCTATTGTTAATATCTGTGTCGTGTCATGTAAATGTATGAACATTTGACTGATGTAATGATATTTGCTAGTCTGGTCCTTCAACCCCAAAACATTTTGAATGTATTAGTCAATTCACTGTAATGTTTTGAAAAAATAATGCCATGGGTTATGAATGTGTGTGTGTGTGTGTGTATATATATATATGTATATATATATATATATATATATATATATATATATATATATATATATATATATATATACACTGCTCAAAAAAATTAAAGGAACACTTTGAAAACACATCAGATCTCAATGGGGAAAAATGTCATGCTGGATATCTATACTAATATGGACTGGGTAATGTGTTATGAACGAAAGGATGCCACATCGTTTGATGGAAATGAAAATGATCAACCTACAGAGGATTGAATTCAAAGACACCCCGGAAATCTAAGTGAAAAAAATGATGTAGCAGGCTTGTCAATTTTGCTGAAATTTCATTGCAGCAACTCAAAATGGTACTCAGTAGTTTGTATGGCCCCCACATGCTTGTATGCATGCCTGACAACGTCGGGGCATGCTCCTAATGAGACGACGGATGGTGTCCTGGGGTATTTTCTCCCAGATCTGGACCAGCGCATCACTGAGCTCCTGGACAGTCTGAGGTGCAACCAGGTGATGTCAGATGGACCAAAACACAATGTCCCAGAGGTGTTCTATTGGATGTAGGTCAGGTGAGCGTGGTGGCCCTTCAATGGTATCATTCCTTCATCCTCCAGGAACTGCCTGCATGCTCTCGCCACATGAGGCCGGGCATTGTTGTGCACCAGGAGGAACCCAGGACCCACTGCACCAGCATAGGGTCTGACAATGGATCCAAGGATTTCATCCCGATACCTAATGGCAGTCAGGGTGCCATTGTCTAGCCTGCAGAGGTCTATGCATCCCTCCATGGATATGCCTCCCCAGACCATCACTGACCCACCACCAAACCGGTCATGCTGAACGATGTTACAGGCAGCATAACATTCTCCACGGCTTCTCCAGACCCTTTCCTGTCTGTCATGTGCTCAGGGTGAACCTGCTCTCATTTGTGAAAACCACAGGGCACCAGTGGCGGACCAGCCAATTCTGGTGTTCAATGGGAAATGCCAATCGAGCTCCCTGGTGCTGGGCAGTGAGCACGGGGCCCACTAGAGGACGTCGGGCCCTCAGGCCACCCTCATGAAGTCTGTTTCTGATTGTTTGGTCAGAGACATTCACACCAGTGGCCTGCTGGAGGTCATTTTGTAGGGCTCTGGCAGTGCTCATCATGTTCCTCCTCGCACAAAGGAGCAGATACCGGTCCTGCTGATGGGTTAAGGACCTTCTACGGCCCTCTCCAGCTCTCCTAGAGTAGCTGTCTGTCTTCCTGGAATCTCCTCCATGCTCTTGAGACTGTGCTGGGAGACACAGCAAACCTTCTGGCAATGGCACGTATTGATGAGCCATCCTGAAGGAGCTGGACTGCCTGCGCAACCTCTGTAGGGTCCAGGTATCGCCTCATGCTACCAGTAGTGACACTGACCCTAGCCAAATGCAAAACTGGTGAAAAACAGTCCGAAAAGATGAGTAGGGAAAAAAAATTCAGTGGCCTCCACCTGTAAAACCATTCCTGTTTTGGGGGTTGTCTCACTGTTGCCCATCTAGTGGACCTGCTGTTAATGTCATTAACACTAAAGCAGCTGAAACTGATTACCAACCCCCTCTGTTACTTAACTGACCAGATCAATATCCCAGGAGTTTAACTGACTTGATGATATTCTCTGATTAAAAAGTGTTCCCTTTATTTTTTTGAGCAGTGTATATATATACCGAGACAGGACCCATCTATATAGCATCATTTTGAGTCTGTTGAAGTTACACATTATTTCGTTAGTCCACTTCAGACATTCTACTGACTAGAAGTAACTACCTGTCTACTAACTCATTAAATTGTAACTACATGTCTACTACCTCTCATTAGAGTATTAGTGGACTGTTATCGTAGTATTATAGAAGTTGACATGTAGTTGTAAGGCCCGGCTCGATCGGCCCAGTGGAGGCGTCCGGGCAGCGGGTGAAGGTCTCGGCGCGTTACTGTCTTTCCTTGTGGCAAAGTCATTTGATTAAATGAAATAATCATTTATTTTCTCGTTATTTCATCTGACTCCATAAATGAAAAGGTTTTAATGATATCTGTGCATCAAGTGAGCGAATGTTTGCCATTCTTTTTAACTTTCATGAAAATAATGTCAGAGTCGATTAGAATAAAATCAAATGTTTACAATTTATTATGCCAGGTAAATGTATCATGCCAATTACATAATCAATTCAAATACAAAACATCAAATACTCTGGAATAAAGAGAAGAGATGCAAACCCGACATTAGGAAATACATGATGCTGAGAGTCCCGGCGACTCTGAACATTCACAGGCTGATCTGAGGTACAGAATCGCCCAGATCCTCTGGTTGCATTTCATTATATAGACATAAACTTCTTTCACATGGAAACATATGCTAACAATGGGAATTTGCATTGATAACCGTCCCAGACTTACTGGGGGCAGAATTTGCATTGAGTTGACACCTTTTGCCTGGAGATCCACCCTCCTTTGTGTGCCAGTTATCCCTAAACTCTTAAAAGCCTTATTAACTGTTGTTTTACTTCTTTGGGAATGAGACGCTTGTACCAGTCGCACTGAGACATTTCAAATGATACCAAACATGTAATACTTGGTGATAATCATTCACATTAAACCATAGATTCTTGGGTGAATTTAGGTGGGGATGGGTGAAGGGAATGATGTGTAAATTGGGAGGTGGTCAACTCAAGTGTGATCGGGTCTTGAATGATGGTACTAGGAGCATCAAAATAAAGAGTTAGCAGATATTAAGCAGATATTAAGCATCAGTCTACTAATACTCTAATGACTGCTAGTTTGTTACTTCTAGTTAGTAGAAATAAAGTGTTCGCAAACGTGATTATAGGGCTTTGTTTTCCTGTGTATTTAAGAGCTTCAGTTCTATCCACTCATAAGGTTGCTGTGAGAATATTGGATACCAGTGAAATCCTCGATAGCAATTTAGATGCCACAGCAGAAACTAATACTAGGCTAAGGTAAGTTAAAAAAAATCAAACGATTATTGAAGATACAGTATGTAAATGGTTAGTTATACAATAAAAAGATTACAAACAATAAAACTAATACTATGTAAACCTATTGTGTCGTATATCTGAGTGAAGCACTTCAGGAACAAGAACAAATGTGGGCGGGGCTTGATTGTGTCTGTGGGGAATTGATTGGATGGTTGTATGGTTGAGGTTTGCTATTGGCTGATCTCATGTGAGTGACAGGTATAGCCCCGCCCTCGTCATCAGAGAAGAGAAGAGATGCTGCAAGAGGAACTGATTCTGATTCAACATTATTAACACAATAATGATATGCACCCATAAGTAATTTACAATAAACACTGTAATATTCCATAAAAAAAACAGATGTCACCTGTGGTTACCATGGTAACAGAGAGAGTTTAATCAGCAGTCAGGATTTAAAAACCCATTCTTTGTGATGTTAAGAGAATCTTCAGAAAGTCAGAGTGTGTGTGTGTGTGTGTGTGTGTGTGTGTGTGTGTGTGTGTGTGTGTGTGTGTGTGTTGAAGACTGCGACAGAGTCTCATGCAAGTTTAATAATGACAGTCCAGCGCTGTGGTGATGCTGAATGTGTCATTACTCTCATTTGCACACGTGTGTGTGTGGCTCGCTGTCAGGCTGCTGTAATTAATGAACACACAATGTTGCTGGGCTGTCACACTCTCACTGTTGCCATAACAACAACATGCAAATGAAGCTTGGCTTGATGTTTTTACATTTATAATCAGGAGAGAGAGAAAAGCGATTTCTTCCCTCCAGCAGAAGCGACGTGATTCCTCCACACGCGCCGTCATTAATATTACACACGCGGCTTCCAGCGTCCTGATGTGGAAGAGCTGCTCGGACACACACACACACACACACACACTCCTCCGCTTGACCATCATCTGCTTTCTTCTAGTTCTGCAGAACACAATCAATCTGCTCAGCGACGTATTAAATGTATTATGTGTATGCTAGGTCAAAGAGATGTGTTTTTAGTCTAGCTTTGAACTGACAGTGTGTGTCTGCTTCCCGGACAATGTTAGGAAGACTGTTCCAGAGTTTTGGTGCTAAATAGGAAAAGGATCTACCGCCAGCAGTCGATTTTGATATTCTAGGTATTATCAACTGGCCGGAATTTTGAGATCGCAATAGACGTGAAGGATTATAATGCGTTAAGAGCTCGCTCAAGCACTGCGGAGCTAAACCATTTAGTGCTTTGTAAGTAATCAGCAATATTTTAAAATGTATACAATGTTTAATAGGGAGCCAATGCAGTGTTGACAGAACCGGGCTAATATGGTCATACTTCCTGGTTCTGGTAAGAACTCGAGCTGCTGCGTTTTGGACCAGCTGTAGTTTGTTTATTAAGCGTGCAGGACAACTAGCCTGACTACGTCAGACTTCGTACTTCCGCTCAATTTCAGTTCGCTTCTGTAGTCAGTCTGAGATAGCGACCTGTCTATCAGTTTTCCTCTGGCCTGAAAACAGCCGGCCAATCAACGAACAGAGGGCGGGCTGAGAGCCGTGACATAGACGTTGATTGTACCGTGGATGCGTAGATTTACTTCACATAATCTGCAATAGTCGTTCACAGCCATGTTCACTCCGGTATTTCGCTCGATGGTTTTGTTTTCGCATCATACATGTGTTCACAGTGGAAGTTAGATGCGGCTGAGCCGGCGGATAACACACGTCATAACCAAACATTATGTGATTGGCTTACGGGTAACCAATGATTTTAAACTTCAGACAAGCGCCCCCCGCGAGAAAGAAAACACTTTTCAATTATGCCATGCCAGACTCTGTCTACGAAGCAAAGCGAAGTAGCAGAGTTTGGTATTACCAGGCTACAGGGCAACCACCCAGTAGAGCATTACAGTAATCTAGCCTTGAGGTCATGAACGCATGAACTAATTGTTCCGCATTTGTCAATGAGAGCATATGGCGTAATTTAGATATATTTTTAAGATGGAAAAATGCGGTTTTACAGATACTAGACACGTAACTTTCAAATGAAAGATTGGTATCAAAGAGCACACCCAGGTTCCTAACCGACGACGAAGACTTGACAGAGCAGCCATCAAGTGTTAGACAGTATTCTAGTCTAGTCCAATCATTATAATCTCTGTTTTTTCAGAATTAAGTTGTAAGAAATTACTAGTCATCCAATTTTTTATATCAGCTATGCATTTTGTTCATTTTGTGAATTGGTCATTCTCCTCGGGGACCCTATACACAATATATGAACAAACAAAATGTGATAAATATATAACCCCAAAACACACAAAAACACATCACGCAATGCTAAAACATTATTTTCTATGACATTAATTTGACCGTAAATAGCCTACTTGTTTTAAAAGTTCTTATGTCGTTGAATGAAAAAAGGACACTAATATGATTAACGTCTTTAAAGGGATAGTTCACTTTGAAATTAAATTTTGGTATGTTTTAGCTCAAGGGCATCCACGAACAGTTTTTATATCGTTTTTACCTCTTGAACTCAGCCACGTCCAAGTGATCTGAGAGCGCGGGCGGGTATAGATATATACACTAGATGTCGCCTTGGCTACTGCGAAACCGTAGCCAAGGCGACATCTATTGTATATATCTATACCCGGCCGCGCTCTCAGATCACTTGGACGTGGCTGAGTTCAAGAGGTAAAAAACATATAAAAACTGTTTGTTTTCTCACACAAACCGCTCGTTTCGTGTCTTAGGCCATCAATGTGTACTTACAATGGGGAATTGTTTAATTTGGACGACGGGGAATTGTTTTAATTTGGACTCTGTGCATGCTGTTTGAGACAAGTGACCATCGACCTGCATTATATGACTGACAGACAAGAACGGTTTGACCTAAAAATATCAAAATTGAAACTACTGCGGAAAAAAAGACACCTACATCTTGGATGCCCTTGAGGTAAGCTAAAACATACTAAAATTTAATTTCAAAGTGAACTATCCCTTTAAATATTTATACAGTATGAAATTACATGTATAATGGGGAAATGAAAATGTCATTATGTGTGAGTACAATGTGATCTCTGTGTGTGTGTTTCTGCTGATGTGATGAATATATTCATGTGTGTTTGGATTCTCAGTCGAATCGTGCCAGAATCGCCTCACTGACCCTCCAGCCTTGAGATCTCAAACGTCTGGGATTGGTTACAAATTAATACAAACCTGTTTCACTTTCCCCCGCAGATTAGACACTTTCTTTTCTCTTTCTCCTTCTCCTCTTCGTCTGTGATTCTAGATAAAGCTGTTGGTAAGTCTTCTGTCTTTGCTGAGTTGTTGGCTTTGATTCTGGAATGCTTGAACTCATGAACCTTCTGTGCAAACTCCTCTTTCTCTCTGTTGAAAAGTGTGCATCTGCTTTGTTTGTCAGAGGTTTTTATTATTTGATTGTTCCACATTGCAGTATATAGCACCAAATATTGTGCACCAAAATAATTGAGTTTTTGGATAACCTTCTCTCTAAGCCTTAGAATTAAACAGGTCGTTTTTTGCTGCTCTGCATGTAAGACTTTTATGTAAATGCTTCTTCACATGTGAAATGAGTAACAGTAAGACATTTTTGCTGTTTAGTTTCAATAAACCTTTTTTCACTGGGGAGGGAATTTTCTGTTCTGAAAAGTTACAGTATGTTTTTATAGTCCAGTGAACTCTTATTTCAGATAATCAAGAAAACATTTGCACAAAAACTTTTACTTAAGACACTTAGGGCCAGATTTACTAACAGTTTGCGCCAGCAGCACAACCCTCTTTTGGCGTTAAAAAACTACTGTCAGGATTTACTAACGACACGCAGTGAGAAACTAGCGCTGAAAAAGCGTGGACAGGGTTATTTTTTTTTGGCTGACCTTAGTGCATATGCATATGTAGGAGTTTCCCTTTCAGATGCAGTATTCATGGGAGTCAGTAGAGTATTTAAATGAATCACGCAAGGTGATTTACTAAGGTTTGCGCTCATCAATGTACAAGTTGTTTGCGCCATTATTTACGGGCCAAAAAAAGCACGTCTTTAACCAGACGCTAACTGGTAGATTGTGTTGGTTATTATGGAAATGATCTGACTCCGTCTGTGTTCTTTAATTTGTGTGTCATCGGTAGATCATCGCAGAACTTTACACTCCCATCTGCGCAGTTCTGGAATTGCGCTCTCACGCTAATGTGCCCTGTTTAGTAAATCTGCTCCTTACTGTGCTTTCAGGGTAAACAGTCATCAGAATGTGTGTTCGATGGGAATTAATTAAGCCCATGCCTTTGACGTTTCTAGTGCCTTGCTCTTCCTGTTACAGGACCTGATTGGTGTCACTGACCTTCTAATAAAGTCCTTCTGTATCTTTTCTCTTTGTTCAGGTGAGCCTCCATGACACCCAGATTATCAGATGAAGCTCACCTGCCCAAATGCTGGGTTTTCACTCTGATCCCTTAGTCCCTAATTAAAATCCCTCACCAGACCATCATCTGGCCGTCGTCACCGTACTCATCATGTCAAGCCAAAGGAACACCTGTGTGCTCAATACAACTGGCTTCACTCCTGAAGACTCTGTGGAGATGGATGTTTCAGTGGAGACTGCGCTGGACAGATGTGATCCTGTTCCGCCTCCAACATACGAAAGCCGGATGGCATTGAACGACGAGGAAGAGGAAAAGACCGAAGGGGCTTCTTCATCGGAGAAGGGTTCCTTCTACACCCGTAACCTCCGCAACTACAGAGATCATGAGGACTTCCATCGGTCTGAAGGACCATTCTGTGTTTGCACCTTCTGCAATTTCAGTACCAACAACTTTGAATGTCATGATAAAGTTCAACACCCAAACGACAGCTGTTCCAAGTTCAGGCAAACCGTTGATTGCGAGAATGATGGTTCCCTTCTGGAAGCAGGTGGAGACACTGGAAAGACACCAAAATACAGCATTTTGGAGAAAGGACTCGAGGTGGAGAAGGATCTGTATAGTCCAGTGTTGAAGGATGAGATCAGGGCTGTGAGTGTAAATGGTACGATCATTATCCCAGAGCCCGTGTGTCATGTGACTCCTCTTCTACAGCGACCTCCCAATCTCTGCAACTCTCCCACAATCGCAGTTCCTCTTCACACCAGCAAGTACAACCCAATCCTGGACAGCAATCCCACCCTGATCACATGTTTCAGCAGATTCCCGTACCCGACGCACTCAGAGTTCTCCTGGCTCACTTCAGTCTCCAGGCTCCCGGAGGAGCAGATCAAGGTGTGGTTCTCCACCCAGCGCCTGAAGCAGGGCATCACCTGGACTCCTGAAGAGGTGGAAGAAGCCCGGAAGAAGATGTTCAATGGGAGTATACCAACCCCACAGCAGACCTGTGTGGCTTCACCTACACCTGAACCAACTCGTCAGACCAGCCTTGCATCAAACAGCTCAGCAAATATATCACCCACCACTTCTACAGCTCTCCGTCAGACTCTTAAACACTCTTCAGGAACTCCTCTCTTGGCTTCAGAGCTCAAACGCCCTGTTGTGCACATGCCTCCACTTCTCGCTTCTTCTCCTGGGTTCCCTGAGTGTAAAACATCTAGCCCTGCTTCTTTTGTGGCCTCAGACATGAAGAGACCTGTTGCATATTGTGTCCCACCTAAAGGGAAACTCCCAATGGTTCAATCCAAAGAGAAGATGATGTCCAAAGAAAGACTCCCTTTGTTACCCATAGTGTCCACTAATCTCAAAAGATCTCTAATTCATCAGCAAATAGACAATCGTACTTCTGCCTTCATTCCTAAAAACAAGTTATCCTGCTTTGGTAATGGTGTAACCGTGTCCTCTTCACCAGCACAAGTGAACAGACCAACAATCATCCAGACTCTTTCCCGGTCCCCGACACCAGTCCTTCAGTGTAAGTCTACAGAACCACCAATGGTCCCATGCTTCAGTAGTCAGAATGACAAAGAAATCCCACATGGAGATGTTAAGCATTGGTTTCTTGACCACACTACAAATTCCCAGAACTCGTGTGTTGAATTCGGTTCAGTTCCCACTCAGTTTCCTCTTCTGAAGGACAAGAGTCCGGGACAAATCAAGCTTCTAGAGGAGAGTTTCCAGAGGTACAGTTTCCCATCCCATAATGAGGTCAAGCACCTCATGACCACCACTAGACTGTCCAGAGAGGAACTCGAGAGCTGGTTCTCGGAGCGCAGAGCACTTCGAGATTATCTGGAACAAGCCCTGCTGAACTCCATGGGTTCTAGACGGGATTCCCTACAGCCGGTCCTCAACGGATCCCAGAGATCTGGGACTCGTACCTTCAGCCCTGTGCCTCCCAACAGCAAGTCTGTGAACCAGGTCAAAAATGGGTTAGTCCAAAGCCGATGGCCTTCGCCTGTAGAGTTCAGGCGTATGGAGATGCAGACGCGGTTGTCCCGCACAGAACTTGTCCGGTGGTTCCGAGACAGTCGGCTGGCTCGGCAGAGCTGCGTCCTGGACTGGAAGGAGGTGTTTGGAGAGCGGAACGGCTGCCGGGCTGAAGACTATCTGAGCCCAAAGGATAGACCACTTAGAGAAGAGATCATCAAACCCAGCAGCCCAGAGATCGAGAACCAGTTCTCCAACACACTCGCTCAGCACACGGGGAACCCAGAGATCGAGAACCGGTTCTCTAACCCACTCGCTCAGCACACGGGGAACCCAGAGATCGAGAACCGGTACTCCAACACACTCACTCAGCACACGGGGAACCCAGAGATCGAGAACTGGTTCTCCAACACACTCACTCAGCACACGGAGAACATCGGGGAAGCGTTTGGAGACGGCAGCGAGGACTTTGGAGTTTCAGACTCCAGTTAGAAGATGGAAGGTATGTTTAAAGATGAGCAGAACACTGTTGCATGTGCTGCTGTTGTCATGAAAGTCGTGTTTTTTGGTTAAGTGTATTGAAAGAATCGTAGAAGTGTAACCCTCTGGTGTTCTTCAGGGTCTTTTTAACCCGCAAATGACTTTTGCTGAATTTGTTTAAAATGTTCTCCTTGTCCAAATGGCATGAAACTTTGTACGGCTCTCAACCCTTTCTAGATCTACAAATTATTATTTTTTAAATTGTAATGATATCTGTTTTTATGACAGTGTGAAAAAAATTGTCACACTCACGGTCTTTGGGGTGTCTGGAGACCCCGCATAGAAAATGGACAAAATGCATCATCACAATCAGAAACAACGCAGAACACACATAGACAGAAATGAAGTGGCACACTTCTAACAATGCTAAAAACATTCACCATGCAAAATTATCATGCTCACATACACACACACACGCACACACACACACACACACACGCACACACACACAGAGGAATACATTTGTGAGTCTATAAAAACTGCTCTCTTATAATTTGTCACATAAAATAGTCCAAAATGTGGAACCACCAAAAAAATTTAATAATTGGTGACACTGACACATCGACAATGTGAACACACACACACACACACACACACACACACACACACACACAGAGAGAGAGAGAGACAAAAGTTACTGCTTTATTTGCTCATTTGTTATGCTGTTCAGTTCATTGCATGTCATGTATTTTTACTCAATATATAATAGAACTGTGTATATCATTACCCTGTATACATTTGTACAATTATATGAAAAAAAGAAGATTGAAATAAATGATAAACTCTAAAAACTTGCATCTTTTTCAAGCTTGATTCTAATCATAATGTAACATTATTGAAAAACAAAAACAAATTCAGTACAAAAAATCCTAAACTTTGAGAAAGTCATTTTTATTGTTATAATTGTGATTTCATAATATTTAGATATGAATCCAACTGGAAAACCTTGTGAAAAGATATCTTTCAGTTAGTCAAATAGCATATAGTGGAGCTCTATAGCCATCTAGTGATTAAAACTACACTTTCCATAATATGGGCAACAATTTTACTCTAAACCATGTAAAATGATCCATGTTATCCCCATAAATGAAATGTAGAAATGTGGGTCTTTTATAAAGTGAATTTTACATTAAAAAGCTGTTTTTGTAAAAACCTATTTAATTAAAAAGCTGTTTTTGTATAAAAACCTATTTAAAAAAAAAAACATTTTTTAATTAAAAAATATATCATAAATCCTCCAAAAACTGCACAAATGTGTAGTAAAAACATTAATAAAAAGAGTAAGATTACGTTTGTAAAAAAAATGTAAAAAGAATTTTTTTTTAACAAAACACTTTTTTTTACAAAATTACATGTTGTTGCCTGTGGTCCCTGGAGACCCCAAGACCACGAGTGTGCACCCCAAACGAAGACCACACTTAAAGGGGTCATGAAATAAGAAATCAAAATTTCCTTGATCTTTTAATTTATAAGAGGTCATTGTACTATAAAACATCCTGTAAGTTTCAGAACTCAAAACGTTCTTGTTAGTCTAAAAACATCTTATATTGAAGCCAATCCCTCTGAACGAATGACTGCGGAATGTGTCACTTTACATCTACAGCTACATCACTGCTTATCTGGCCCCGCCCACCGATTCTACATCACTGCTTATCTGGTCCCGCCCACCTACATCACTGCTTATCTGGCCCCGCCCACCGATTGTACATCTGGCCCCGCCCACCGATTCTATATCACTGCTTATCTGGCCCCGCCCACCTACATCACTGCTTATCTGGCCCCGCCCACCGATTCTACATCACTGCTTATCTGGCTCCGCCCACCGATTCTACATCACTGCTTATCTAGCCCCGCCCACCGATTCTACATCACTGCTTATCTGGCCCCGCCCACCGATTCTACATCACTGCTTATCTGGCTCCGCCCACCGATTCTACATCACTGCTTATCTGGCCCCGCCCACCGATTCTACATCACTGCTTATCTGGCTCCGCCCACCGATTCTACATCACTGCTTATCTGGCTCCGCCCACCGATTCTACATCACTGCTTATCTAGCCCAGCCCACCGATTCTACATCACTGCTTATCTGGCTCCGCCCACCGATTCTACATCACTGCTTATCTAGCCCCGCCCACCGATTCTACATCACTGCTTATCTGGCCCCGCCCACCGATTCTACATCACTGCTTATCTAGCCCCGCCCACCGATTCTACATCACTGCTTATCTGGCCCCGCCCACCGATTCTACATCACTGCTTATCTAGCCCCGCCCACCGATTCTACATCACTGCTTATCTGGCCCCGCCCACCGATTCGCGCATGTCATGCAGTGGGTAAATAACGAGAGACGCAAACGCAGGTCAATGCAGAAACCAAACGGTAAAAGCTCTGAAGATAACAAGACCAGACTGAAACAACACAGCCTTTTGCACTACCTTCCCTCTGATCCCAACATTAGGAAGGAGTGGATTAACTTTATTTTGACGTTCCAGAGCGCGTCAGTAAGAACTTGGTCCTTTGTTCACTTCATTTCACTGTGGATTCAGTTACAAACACGGCACAGGTCGACGCAGGGTTTTCAGAGAGATTGAAATTGAAAGACGATGCTGTACCGAGTATTCGGATCCGACAGTAATATCGCACCACACTGCACGTAACTGTTGTTATTACGTGCTCACTATCGCCGTTATGACAGATCGTTAGACCTGGACTGAGTATGTGTGCGTTGTTAACCTGTATGGCTACATTTCACCGCCTGCCATTTCTCAACATCGGAAGTTTATAAACGATCCCACACGTGTACTGACGGGGCATTGAACATATTTACATATGCAGAACGGTTGGCCAATCACAGCAGTGGGTGTTTACTTCCGAGTCTATAATCCCCCCCGCCGGCTCAGACCATGTGTTTCGGTGAGGGGGTCAACAGGACAGACTATAGCCCATTACTGATAATAATATCATTATTTATATTAAAAAAATACTTTTAATCTAGAAGTGGACCTCGGAGAACAGCACACAATAATAACTCGTAATGGACCAGCGTTTGAGAAATGTCTGTTTTGTTTTTTCATCCATATAATGGAAGTCAATGTGCAGATTATAGTGTCAACTGTCTTCAACATAATATCTACTTCTGTGTTCTACATGCACGTGGACTGAGTTATTTTCATTAGATGTTTCAGTTTTATTAGACTATATTTTTGAAACATGCATTTTAATGTTTAAATTATTTTCTATGGTAGTTGACATTATTTCCCAAATGACTGAAGTTGCTTTGAGCCTGTAACATTCCTCTGAATACAACACTCATAATAACTGACAGCAATGACCAGAGGTCTAACTTTAGTTATGAATTATAAGGCATCACTTTGTGTGTCTGTAAATGTGAGTTTTCATGATGAGATGTGTGTGTACAGCGTGTATGTGTGTGTATATCAGTGGGATGAGTGAGCCTGACCTGTTTAAAGGTAATTATGATTTTTCCTTCACAGGAGAGAGAGACGGGTCGCTAGTGTTTCTCTGGAGAACCGTGGAGGAGCGTCAGGAACCGCTGATGTGTGTGTGTGTGTGTGTGTGTGTGTGTGTGTGTGTGTGTGTTGGACTTTAAAAACACACCGGGAACTTCTGTGTGCCAATGCTGGAGTATCTGTGCTTTTGAAAGGTTCTGTACACACACTTCTGCTGCAGATCTGTACATGCCATATTTTACTACATTTTATAATGGAATCAAATTTCGTCTTTTTTATTGGACATGTATATTTCCGAACAGTGGGAAGAGATTCAGAACCTCGAGGTGCTGAATATCCTCCGGAGTCCGGACTCTTCGTTCTCTACAGCCCATAATGATCCTCTCGCTACAGACGTGATATATGAACAGAAACACTGCTGAATGTCTGCTGTACACACTCCTGATGATGTTTAAACTGGTGTGTTTGCCTTCTGTGTTTCTGTTCTGTCGTGTCAGTAAACGCTAACGCTCTTCACACACACACACACACACACACACACACACACACACACACACACACACACACACACACACACACACACACACACACACACACACACACACACACACACACACACACCGCCTCTGGAATCCAATAAAACACAGTCGGATTTACTGTGTTTGTTTGTGAGATGTCATTGCAGTAATATATTTCATATGAAACTTCGTTCTGTTCCATAGATTCACTTCGCTGTGAAAGCTGAATCATAATTACAGATCATTGTGAATCGGAGACGTCTGTGATTGGTTGATCTGGTTGTTTAAACCCTCATCCTTCCCTTTTATCTAGACCCGAAACTTTTTTTTGTTTAGTTTGTTTTTTTATGTTAAAAATCGAGTGTTCATCAGAGGGTCCAAGACACCAGGACTTTTGTCGCACTTCAACTACGAATACACAGTTTATTTTTATTTTTTTAATGGATTCGAGGAGTTTTGTGGTTGAAATTTGAAAAGTAACAAATCGGCTCAGTTTGCCCCCCCTGAGGAATGAATGGAATGCGAGGAATGCTTCAGTTCACATAGAAAAACACAAAAATGCTAAAAATTCAAACTAAAAACTCTAAAACTTTACCAAAAAATGTATTTATAATGTCTGCATGTGTATCTGAGAGTACACTGAGGGTAACTGGCTTTACGACCCAGAGGAACAGCTCGTTTACTCCATATAGAGATATAAGCTCATTTAGAGTCATGAAATATCATCTTATATTATTATTATCCACAAGAGGTCGACAAAAACTCCCAGTGTAAGATATGTAGAGCTGAGTAACAGGAGTCATGCATGAAATTGTGAGTTATTTAGATTTTTAGTTGAAAGAATCTGAGGAATGTGCTTAAATTACCTTTTTTTTTTTTTGATCAAATCTAGTAATTTAAAGGTAAATAAAATAAAATTATTACAAAAGAATTGAATAAAAAATAAAAATAAGTTTAGGGCCTGGGGTCAGGATGAGATACTGATATAAACTCTACATCTGTGTGTGTGTGTGTGTGTGTGTGTGTGTGTGTGTGTGTGTGTGTGTGTGTGTGTGAACATCTCCACATCTACAGACTTAAGAAAGTCATGGTGTGAATTCCATTTTTTGGGTGAAGGAACCGTTTAACTTTAGTTTTTGCTGTCAGGCCGGAGACAGAGCTGAGATTCATGAGATTTCAGACCGTCACGATCTTGATGTTCTAATGATCTCCTGCGTTTATAATAATCCTGTATTATTTCTCGATCTTCAGTGTTTCACTACACCGCTACTGTAACATCAGCTGACGATGAGGATCTTCCTCTGTGTTTACGTCTCATTTTCCAGATTAAATATCCAAATATTCTTAAATCAAGATACATTTACTAGAGAAGAAGAAAAATGACTGAAGTTATTAATTTTTATTAAAAATATATTTTAAAAAAATAAGCAAATTGATGCTTATAACAAGAAAAACGTTTTATGTAAGTAAAAGTGTCCAGATTCTCCTCCTAATTCCGTTGCCAGAGATTTGATAAGCCAAGTCCTTTCCCTTCTAAAGTAAATGTCTTGATTTAAGCATTTGTAGATATTTGTAATGGGAAACACTTAGGCCACATCCACACGAAGCCAGAGCTTTCCTTTCCGATTTTTTTTTTTTCGTTAAAAAAAAAAAATTCCGTAAACACGGCGTCGTCTCAAGAAATATCTGCGTACACACGAAACCACTGAAACCGACTCAAACGATGTAGTATACATGCCAGACCAGTATGTGGCGCTGTAATTCTGCCACAGACATACACTAAAAACAGAGAAGAAGACTTGGAGCTCGCGCATAAACCTTGCGCACTGTATACTATGGCTGTATGTATACAACAATAATATTAGGCACAGTAGCTTCTTTTTTTCTTTTTTCTTTTTTAATCAAGAACTTTGTTGAACAATATGAAAAACCATAAATGTAGTTGCTGTGAGTTAACGGTGTCTGACTAGTTGACACTTGGTGTGATGACATCATCGTTTCGCAAAATATACGGATTGGCCGTAGGCTACACACGAAAACGCAAGGGCGGCGTTTTCAGATTTATCCACCTTGGGACCCGGTTTCAAAAAATAGCGGTTTCAGTCTCCGAAAACGCCGGATCCGTGTGGACGAAATACGATAAAAAATGTATACGTATACAGCGAAACAGATCTCCGTGTGGACAGGGCCTAAGAACATTGTTGCAGTGTATCTTTTTTTTTTTATCACTTTTTTATTTATTTTCAATTTTGCCAAGATACAATAACAACAATAACTTGTGCAATTACATTACTTCCAGTAATTGCATTAAACATAAGCAATATACACCACACATTCCTTAACTACAAAAAAAAACCTCCCCTCCCTTCCTCCCTCCCTCCCACCCACCCTCCCACTTCCCTATGGAGCACACAGATTAGATCAAAGTCATGATCAGGATCACAAATTGGACCTAACGAATTACCACAGATGAAAGACACAAAAAGTCATAACAGTAGCTTCTTTACATCCTCTGCAGGCTTTTCCCACATCACCAACGTTTTTAACTTGGCATTATTAATACGGGCTGATGACCACTCCAGGTAGATCACCTCGAGAAGAGCTTGAAGCCAGTGTTTTATTGATAATTGGTGCGGAGGAAGCCACCTCAGAACAACAATTTTTTTCGCTGCAGTCATGCCAGCCAACCAGAGTTTACGCTCTATCTCAGTGATCTTGAACCTGGAGTCGTCATTTAGAAGAAGCAACGCCGGCTCCAGCGGGAACTTCCTCCCCACCAGAACAGACATCTTATCCACAACTTTGCCCCAAAATCTTTGTATATCTGGACACTCCCATAAAACATGTATTAATGTGCCCATGGTGCCCTGACTACAAAATGTACAGTAGGGGTTGGGCACTAGACCTAATAAATGTCTTTTGCGTGGTGTCAAATAAGTCCTATGGCAGATTTTGTAGTGGATTAATTGGTGATTTGGTTTTTTTGGAAGACCCAAATACATTATTCCACACCACCTCACAATTAATGATCTCTGTTCCAGGAGGTATATCCACCTCCCACAATCTATACCCAGGCAATTCTGTAGTGGTGTATGACATGAGATTGTTATAAATGAATGAGACCGTTTTCTTTCGAGGAGCTCTTTCCATAAGAAACACTATAGGATGAGTCTTTAATGCAGACCCCCAGGGAACCTTGAGTGAATTAAGAGCAGACCTTACCCTAAAGTAAAGGAATTGTGAATTTCTTGGGATACCAAAGTGGGACATTAGAACAGGAAAATCTAAAATTGAGTTTTGCCCTGAAATATCTCCCAACGTCCATATCCCATGTTGAGCCCACAGTTGAGAAATGAATGGTTTACCACCTGTCAATAAATTGGTATTGTGCCAAATAGGAGAGTGTTTATGCCATTTCAGTTTAAAGTCTACATGTTTCTATAGATTCATCACAGTTTGTACTGTATACGAAATGATTGGTCCAAATTCTGAATAACACTTCTTATGTTTCAGACCAGAGAAGATCACATCCTGAAGCCTTAATGGGTGCACCAGCTCCTGTTCTAACGTTTTCCAAGGTGACACTAATTCTGCATCAAAACAGTATTTTAAAGAACGTAATATAAAGGCCCAATGATACAGCTTGAAATTCGGGCACGCCCATCCACCCTGAAATTTATCCCGTTGCAATGTTGACCATTTGATGCGCGGTTTCTTCCCATTCCAAGTAAACTTTTTAAGCATTGATTCAAGTTTTTTCCAATACCCTGTTGGGGGTGCTATTGGAAGCATAGAGCTAATAAAGTTTATATGTGGAAGAATATTAATTTTGATTGTAGCCATGCGGGAAGGCATGGACGATGGAAATGCTGCCCACTTCACTAGGTCATCCTCGACTTCTTTCAAAATAGATGAGTAATTATTCCTAGCTATTTCCTGGATACTGGGACTAATTTCAACACCTAAATATGTGACCTTTTGCGCCACTGGTATAATTTCTTCAGATCCGTATTCAACAACATTAAAATTGATTTGGAGTAATTGAGCTTATAGCCAGAAAGTGTACCAAAGTGTTCTATGATTTTTAAAACATTCGGAAGGGATTGCTGTAAATCCGAGAGGTAAATAAGCGTATCGTCCGTGTACAGAGAAACGGAGTGTAATGTGGACCCTATTTTAACTGGAGCTACTAATGTGCTCTGGCGTATGTATTGGGCTAATGGTTCAAGTGACAAATTAAAAATAGCGGGAGATGCTGGGCACCCCTGTCTGATGCCCAGCTGTAACAACCCTTGCAGAGGGATTAGAATATAATACTTGTATCATTTTAATAAAATTTGGGCCAAATTTGGATTTTTCCAGGACATTCCACAAGTATCTCCATTCCAAGCGATCAAACGCCTTTTCTGCATCAAGAAATAAAAGTCCACAGGGTACTTCTGTCTTTTTGGTTTCAGAGATAATATGCAGGAGCCGCCGGACATTATCTGATGCCAGCCGCCCTTTAAGGAATCCAGTCTGATCTGAATTTATTAACTTCCCACTAACTCTATCAAGACGCATGGCAATAACTTTGGAATACATTTTTATATCTGCATTAATTAAAGAAATTGGGCGATAGCTTGAGCAAATCTGGGGGTCCTTCCCTGGTTTATAGAGTACCGAAACAAGTGCTGTATTGAGATCCCTGTGGAAGAAGCCCTTTTCTATAGCTGAATTAATAGTATCTAGCCAAATAGGTCCTATAATATCCCATAGTTCCAGGTACAGCTCCACAGGTATCCCGTCAATTGCCGGTGAGCGCCGCCCCCTATTGGTTAATTTAACTGCTATGTGTAATTCCTCTAGTGTTATGGGGATATCCAGGTCTTTAGATTCATCGTCTGATAGCTTCGGTAAATTCAGGTTGTCAAAGAATGAATCAAATAAGTCCTGTGAGAATCGGTCTTCCGAAGAGTAGAGGTTCTCAAAAAATGATTTAAATGAATTATTAATATCAGCTGTTTTGGTGACCAGTCCGTTCACTGGACAATTTATAGAAGGAATATTAAATTGGTTTTCTTGCTGTTTTAATGTTAACGCAAGAAGACGAGTTGGTTTACTACTGTCAGTGTAATATTTGTGTTTGGTGATATGCATCATGAATTCAGCCCGTTGCCTCAGTGTATTATCTAATTCTGCCCTCACAGACCTAAGCTTTGTTGCTACCTGATCACTATAGTTGTCCTTAAGCTCCCTCTCTAATTTACAGCAAGCCTGTTCCATTTGAGTAATCTTTTGCGTTTTGCTCCGTTTAAGATAGGATGAAAAACCAATTGCATTTTGACGCAGAAAGCCTTTGATTGCTGACCAAACAATCGCTTTGTCTGAAACTGAATCTTTGTTAATATTAATAAATTCCACTAGTTTGGGCTTAACTTGTGCAAGGTATTTTTCGTTTCTCAACAGGGTTGTATTAAATCTCCACCTGGACGATTTACCTTGTAAAAAGTCAAAATTGAATAAAGTCATAATTGCATTATGGTCAGAGATAATACGAGGTAAGAAAACCATCTTATCTATTGTTGGAATCAAGTCTGGCGTGGATAAAATGTAATCTATTCTTGAGAACATCTTATGATGAGGGGAGAAATAAGTGTAGTCTCTAGCTGTAGGGTTCTGAAGCCTCCAAATATCAACCAAGTTTATATCCTTAACAAAGTTCTTTAAAGCCTCAGAGGATAAAGCTTGTGCGCGTGTAATGGATGGACTAGACCTATCTAAATTGCAGTCAAATAACGTATTCATATCCGATCCTATAATAAGTGAGTAGTTAGAGAGACTCAGCAACTCTTTGGTCAGCCAAGGAAAGTAGGACGAGTCAAAAATCGTGGGGGCATAAATGCTTACAAAAGCTATTTTTTTACTCTGAATAGAGACCCCACAGTAAGCCAATCTCCCTGAGTTGTTAGAGTTAATCTTCTCAATTACCAAATTAAGTTTGCGTTTCATTAATAACATGACCCCTTTAGTCTTAGAACCATCCCCCGAGGACGCCACCACTTTGTAATGTTTATTCTGCATACAACGGACATAAGCTGGTTGTAAATGTGTTTCAGATAGAAGTGCCACATCAACATTTTTCCTTCTCAGGAAATCTAGGACTTTTGTTCGCTTAAGTGGTGAATTTAACCCTCTAACATTGAGGGACAATACAATATAATTAGTCATCCTGGTAACCAAAATACATTGTGATCCTGATATAGAATGAAGAATAAAAATATTCTGTGTGAACCCCAAACCCCCCACCCCCTTGTGATAAACACTTGACTTCCTTGGTACTATCCTCAACTTATCTATTCTCCCTGGGAGAGCTATCCGAGCATTAAATCTTAACCTATAACACCAAAATCAATATTATCCATTGATATATAATAGGAACGATATAATGTAAACACATACCTAAAACAGAACCAAAAAAAATGTATATATATATATAAGGCCCTATAGCCTTCCGGTCGATGGCGTGATAGAGTGGACGTGTAGAGGAGAGCTCCCGAGCAAAAACTGTTTTATTTATAAATCTACGCCTATAAAGTGACTATAACCTTTCACCGACGGTTTTCCTTTATTGAATTATCGTTTGGGATGTCAGACAAGGACAAAAAGGACAAGGTCTCGAACAAAAGTATTAAAAAGGGACTTACAACACGTTCCATGGCGGCTGAGCAGCTAACGCTAGCCATGTTGGTGGCTGAACTTGAAAAGAACCGAAATAACATCACGGAAGAACTGACAAAATTAATAAAGACGTCGCTCTCGCCGATTCAAAGTACACTAGAAGCAACAAGTTGAGTCGTACGAAGTTCGCTTCAACGAGGCGGAGGACGTGCTTACAGACCACAGTGACCGGATCTCCACACTGGAAACATCCGTGGCGGAGCTGAAGTCCTCCGTGCGGGACCTCACGAAAGAAAACAACGGTTTGAGGGACATGTTGGACGGATATGAAAATAGGCAAAGGCGTACGAATCTCAGGGTCCTCGGCGTCGCGGAGGACAGCGAGCGGGGGAAGTGTCCATTGACGTTCATGTCTGAACTCTTGGTCAAAGTGTTAAATGACGACAGCTTGTCAAAAGCCCCGGAGCTGGAAAGATGTCACAGAGCGCCGATGCCTAAACCGAGCCCTGACGCAAACCCGCGGCCGTTCATCCTCTGCTTTCACCGCTTTCAGGAGAGAGAGCGCATCCTGCAATTGCTATACAAAAGCGTCAGCTCTTTTACGAGGGCAGGAAAATCTTTATCTTCCCGGATCTGAGTGCTCGGCTGGCGGCTAAGCGCAGCACCTACAAGAAGGTAAAATCACAGTTTTATGAGAAAGGGGTTAAGTTCAGCCTACGATATCCTGCAACGTTGGTGGTGTACTTTGAGGGATCCCGGCATTCATTCAGCTCTGCCGAGACCACTGAAACTTTTTACAATCAACACTTCGGCTCAAATAAGGACTGAGTTGGCAATGACAGGATGGGAGGTAAACCAGTATTTCCAAATTATAGGGATGATATCGACCACAGGGGGTCGCTCTTGGAATGACTTTAACCCAGGGGACTACACTCAGTTTGAATGTGACGCCCAGACGCCGGCCTCTTGCCGCTCCTACGGGGACAGAGTGCTGATAATCGAACTCTGGATGATATCGACCACAGGGGGTCGCTCTTGGAATGACTTTAACCCAGGGGACTACACTCAGTTTGAATGTGACGCCCAGACGCTGGCCTCTTGCTGCTCCTACGGGGACAGAGTGCTGATAATCGAACTCTGTAAGTGCTCTTGGGGCCTTGTTGTTTTTTTTTGTTGTTTTTTTGTTGCAGTATATCTTGAAGGCAAGGCAGGTTCATTTATACAGCACATTTCATACACTATGGTAAGTGCTTTACATAGAGAATAAGCACAGAATAAAAGCAAGGTAAATTAAAGCGGTTATAAACGGTTATATGAAGTCGAGGTAATCATCATCAAGACGATCGGTTCATCGTACGCTGAGCTTGTTTCATTCACTGATGTTGTTAGACTAGCTTAGTTTGTGTTGTTCTCTGGGAAAATATGATCCAGGAAAGTTCAGCAATAACTTTTTTAAATGAAATTATGAAAATCAATAAGTTTAAACACAGATGTCACTATTTACAGAGAATGGGTTATGTTTCTACAACCAGTGAATGTTTCTTTGTGTGTGTGTGTGTGTGTGTGTGTGTGTGTGTGTGTGTGTGGACACTTAAGGTCCATTCAAGGTTCAGGTCTCTGTCAGTTTTCCAGCTGATAAAACATGTTCTAAAAATGTTTTTTTTACATTAAGTTAAGTTATGTGAATGTAAAGGGAACAGTGTTCTTCAGTGATTATGAGGCCGTTATAGTTTTGCTGATCATAACAGTTCTTCAACATGACTCTCAGGAGAGGTTAGGTTTAGGGTTAGGGTTAGGGTTAGGGTTACGGTTAGATCGCTCTGCTGCTCATTCGGACATCAAAGCTCATAATCACAACTTTACTGAAAGAGTCACATTTTTTTTTAAATCAGGATTAACTCAATAACTGATATTTATTCTCTGCTCATTTAAATGAGAACTGAGACAGTTATAACTGATTTAATGTCATTATGTTTAATTATCTTTCACATGCAATCGGAATTATCGTAAAAATTAGTTTCTTAGTAGGAACTTCCTAATCGAAATTTGGACATGATTGCCCTCTCAAGTCGTAATTATAACTTATACTAGGAAATATCCAACTAGTAAAATTTCCAATTTGGAATTTCCGACTAGGAAATTTCCAGTTGGAAAAACTCGTATTTCCGATAACTCCAACGGCACATGAAGGAAGCATCACTGTGTGTAAAACATACAGTACGCATACGAAGCACTTGAACGCAACAGGCTCATAATCACGACTCCAGAAGTGGGAAGTAGGACATTCCCACTAAAAAGCTGCGAGAACAGCGATCGCTCTCCCTACGCCACGCTTAAAGCTCAGCTCGATCTCGGCAACTCTGCCATCTAAACTATCTCAAGTTTCCCAGTGATAAATACGACTCGAGAGGGTGTTTGTGTTCAATTTCTGACTAGGAAACTCATATTTATGATAATTCCAATAGCAGTCACAATATTTATTTTAATCAGGATTAACTCCATGACTGATACTTTATTATTGAAAATACTTAATCTGCAGTAACTTTGACTGTAAATAAATGTATTTGTATTATTAGAATGTAATTTTCATTGACATCAAAAAAGTAATGTGTTTACGTAATGCACGTTACTTGTAATACATTACATTACTCGTAACATTAAAAGTAATCTGTTTAAGTAATGCACGTTACTTGTAATACATTACTCGTAACATTAAAAGTAATCTGTTTACGTAATGCATGTTACTTGTAATACATTACTTTACTCGTAACATTAAAAGTAATCTGTTTACGTAATGCACGTTACTTGTAATACATTACTCGTAACATTAAAAGTAATCTGTTTACATAATGCATGTTACTTGTAATACATTACTTTACTCGTAACATTAAAAGTAATCTGTTTACGTAATGCACGTTACTTGTAATACATTACTTTACTCGTAACATTCAAAGTAATGTGATTACGTAATGCACGTTACTTGTAATACATTACATTACTCGTAACATTAAAAGTAATCTGTTTACGTAATGTACGTTACTTGTAATACATTACTCGTAACATCAAAAGTAATCTGATTACGTAATGCACGTTACTTGTAATACAGTACATTACTCGTAACATTAAAAGTAATCTGATTACATAATGCACGTTACTTGTAATACAGTACATTACTCGTAACATTAAAAGTAATCTGTTTACGTAATGCACGTTACTTGTAATACATTACATTACTTGTAACATTAAAAGTAATCTGATTACGTAATGCACGTTACTTGTAAAACATTACTTTACTCGTAACATTAAAAGTAATCTGATTACGTAATGCACGTTACTTGTAATACATTACTTTACTCGTAACATTAAAAGGGAACTAATGAAGAGTCACTCAGAGATCATCTCTCGCACAGCTCAGAGACTCGGGTATCATAACTATCTCTGAGGTTCCCAGGAGTAAATATGACTTGAAAGGGTGTTCATGTCCAATGGCCAACTCCAACTAGGAAACTCCGACTAGGAAATGAAGGAAGCATCACTGTGTGTAAAACATACACTCACTCTCACATGTTTAAAGTTCCAACAGTCTGCAACATGACATCATGACTTTGCGTAAACATACACGCCACTTTCAAGTCAAGTGGCGTGTTATTTATGCATTTTGAGCTATCCGCGTGTATGTCCACGCCGAAACGAACCGTCATCTTCCGTGTGTATGTCTACGCCGTTAAACGTCAGAGTGATTCCGCGTGTATGTGTACGCCGTTAAATGTCCGAGCGAAAAAATGTATATCTACATCTGGGGAGCAATATTTTTTTTCCTAGGATGGTAGGGGAACACTCATAAATGGTATTAACCCCAGTGACGGGTAGGTTTAGGGACGCGGTTGGGGTAGGTCATATATATTTATAAAATAATGTAACGTTAAGTCACCGGCGTTGATAAACACGCTGAAAATCGATGAGTGTTGATAACACGCCAAAAATGGAAATACGAATTGGCGTGTCATACATACGCCATTTCATGAGATCAGTCTGAAAGTTCAGCACAACTAGGATTTTTTTAAGTTTCCAACTAGGAAACTCGGGTAACACTTTATATACAGTGTCCTTGTTACACCTTACATGAACTTACCATAGTAATAACAGTAAATTATGCATAATTACATGCAACTAACCCTAATCCTACAGTAAAGTACATGTAGATAATCATTATTACTCAGTGCTTAAATATATAATTACACTGTAACAATGACACCTTAAAATAAAGTGTAACCTAAACTCATATTTGCGATAGCTCTGATGTGTGTTTAAGAGTGTGTGTGTCATTATGGTGTTGTGTGTGTCAGTATGGTGTTGTGTGTGTTTAAGAGAGTGTGTGTGTGTGTGTGTGTGTGTGTATTAACGGTGTACTTATGTCCAGATATTGGCTGATGATGAGAATGATTAACACACACTGACACAAACTCACTCTTGTTCAATTTCAGTTGTGAAACACCGACTCCAGATTCACCCGTTTAATATTAAACTCTTCCTCTCACAAACACACGATCAGTGGAACAACACCACACACTCGTACAGTCGGACAAAACAATGTTTTAATTGTTTACAATATAAAAACTACAACAAAATATCTACAAACAAACGTTTATTTGTAGAAGAGAAACAGCATGAATAAAAGAAGAAGAACGGTGGATGTTTGTCTCTATGTACGACATGAAGACGATGCAAACACACACTCCTCAAGGACGTGGATATGTACAGAGGTCATGTGAGGGTCATGTGACCTTCACTCGCGCTGCTCCATCTTCACTTTGGGCGGCTTCAGGAACGTGCGGTTCTTCTTCTCTTTCTTAGTCTTTCCTTTGGCCTGGAAGTTCCTCCAGCTGTCCACTCGCCCGTCACGCGTCTCCTGCAGACACACACACACACACACACACACACACACGTGATGAAACACGAGCGTCTCGCACCCGTCTGGAGAACCACTGAACTGTCGAACCTCAAAGTTCTTCTGCCACTCTCGCTCTCTCTTGGCCTTCTCCTGCGTCTCGATCTCCTCTTCTCTCTGTCTCTTCCTGCAGTCACAGAAACACTCGTTATATTCACATCAGTTCATCCAAACAGAACGAACGTCAGTGTGTGTGTGTGTGTGTGTGTGTGTGTGTGTGTGTGTGTGTGTGTGTGTGTGTGTGTGTGTGTGTGTGTGTGTGTGTGTGTGTGAGAGAGTGAGT
>NW_028118481.1:83173-116522 GCF_965113295.1 Leuciscus leuciscus
ACACACTAACACTACACACACACACACACTCGGTGTGAACACACTAATACCGCACACACACTCAGTGTGAACACACTAATACTGCACACACACTCAGTGTGAACACACTAACACTACACACACTCAGTGTGAACACACTAATACTGCACACACACTCAGTGTGAACACACTAACACTGCACACACACTCAGTGTGAACACACTAACACTACACACACACACTCAGTGTGAACACACTAACACTACACACACACACACACTCGGTGTGAACACACTAATACCGCACACACACTCAGTGTGAACACACTAATACTGCACACACACTCAGTGTGAACACACTAACAATACACACACTCAGTGTGAACACACTAATACTGCACACACACTCAGTGTGAACACACTAACACTGCACACACACTCAGTGTGAACACACTAACACTACACACACACACACAGTGTGAACACACTAACACTACACACACACACTCAGTGTGAACACACTAACACTGCACACACTCACACTCAGTGTGAACACACTAACACTGCACACACTCACACTCAGTGTGAACACACTAACACTGCACACACACTCAGTGTGAACACACTAATACCGCACACACACTCAGAGTGAACACACTAATACCGCACACACACTCAGTGTGAACACACTAACACTACACACACACACTCAGTGTGAACACACTAACACTGCACACACACTCACACTAATACCGCACACACACTCACACTAATACCGCACACACTCAGTGTGAACACACTAATACCGCACACACACTCAGTGTGAACACACTAATACCGCACACACACTCAGTGTGAACACACTAATACCGCACACACACACTCAGTGTGAACACACTAATACCGCACACACACTCAGTGTGAACACACTAATACCGCACACACACTCAGTGTGAACACACTAATACCGCACACACACACTCAGTGTGAACACACTAATACCGCACACACACTCAGTGTGAACAAACATCCGGTTACATTTCACTTTAGTAAAGTAAAGCCTGTTTAACAGCGTAACACTGCTGCAGTCGTGATGAAACTAGCAGATCTTCACGGTTTAGAGAACGGATGTAGGGCGGGGCTTGTTTCTGTGTATCTGCTGTTGATTGGCTGTAGTGATGTGGGCGTGCCCGTCAACAGTGTATGCAGAACAGTGTGTATAACTGAATACACACACAAATTCAACTAGACAAACTTCATTTTCGTATTTGGTAAAAAACGAATTAACATGATATAAACATATGTATATATATATAAAATGTATAAATATTATAAATAAAAACATGCATTACAGTCATATGAATTTGAAGGGTAAATATGTTCATAAAAATAGAGGAAACACTAGCTACGTTTACATGGACACAATCGGAATGAAATCAATACGATTGATGAATCCGAACAAGGTGTTTACATGAATGATAAATAAAGTAATCGGGTTGATGTGCGCGTTTATATGTCACAAGTTTCAAATCAGATCTGATGTTTTGACATGCGCACACTGCACGAATATACAGAGTTTCCCGCTTTTCCCGCATAAATATTCTCCTCTATTGGTTCTGTATTTGTTTTAAACAGCAGACGTAATATTAATTCGTCTCTAGTCATAATTTAGAGCATACTAAGCGTTTTGCCGTGCTGCTTATTGATCACGCAGTAAAAATGCCCCTCCCCGCGGCCAAAACCAGTCGTCTGTGGATGAGAATCCAAAACAAGGACTGGTGGGACGTTGTCCTGCTTCACTTCACAGACGCGCGAGTGAAATGAGAATTTTAGAATGACGGGAAACTTATTAATATGACACTTTATTCAACAGGAAGAACAGCTCGTTCCGCGCTTCATACGTCATCACGCAAGTTAACGTCATCGCACATGCGCAGTCCTTTCAGTTTCGGTTTTCAATCCGTTCAAGTGTTTACATGTACTCTCGATCGGATTACAAAAGGGATAAACCACCCCTTTCAATCCGATCGGATCAATTAAAGTGTTTACATGAAGGTTTTTTAGTCCGATTGAGCCGTCAATCCGATTATAAGTGTCCATGTAAACGCAGCTACTGAAACACACGCATGACACGATTTCCTCACTCATATTCATCAGATCATTAATGCGCTTTAATCCACTAATCGTCCAGGCGAAATGATGTTCACTTCTTCATGAAAGCATGAAACTGGACACATGTACAGTACAGGCCCTGGACATTTTCAGAAATGGAGCATTGCAAATACGCCTCGTGGCGGCCATTTTGCTTTCCGCCATAACTGAGTTATGTATTTTGTATTATATCCCCTGAATCAAGCATGATAACATGGAAAAGCTGATGTCTACCCCTATGTTTTGATGGTCTAGGATTACAATGATACCATAGACAACATCATAAACGGTTCAGGTGAGCAGTTAATGGTGAGTTCAGTGACGTTGTGAGAAGGATTACAATGAAATCGCAGTATCTGAGAATATCATCTGAAGCTGGGGCCACTCTACAACATCTTTATGAAAATATTATATGTTAATGTTAGAGACCACAAACATGATGATAAAAATCATAGATTTCTCCGTTTTGCTCCTCTATAGCGTGGAGTGACCAGGAAAGCAGAACACACACCGACACACAGCAGAGAGCCTGTGCACACACACACTGACACATAGCAGAGAGCCTGTGCACACACACACACCGACACACAGCAGAGAGCCTGTGCACACACACACACACACCGAAACACAGCAGAGAGCCTGTGCACAACACACACCGACACACAGCAGAGAGCCTGTGCACACACACACACACACCGAAACACAGCAGAGAGCCTGTGCACAACACACACCGACACACAGCAGAGAGCCTGTGCACAACACACACCGACACACAGCAGAGAGCCTGTGCACACACACACCGACACACAGCAGAGAGCCTGTGCACACACACACCGACACATAGCAGAGAGCCTGTGCACACACACACCGACACACAGCAGAGAGCCTGTGCACACACACACACACCGAAACACAGCAGAGAGCCTGTGCACAACACACACCGACACACAGCAGAGAGCCTGTGCACACACACACACACACCGAAACACAGCAGAGAGCCTGTGCACAACACACACCGACACACAGCAGAGAGCCTGTGCACAACACACACCGACACACAGCAGAGAGCCTGTGCACACACACACCGACACACAGCAGAGAGCCTGTGCACACACACACCGACACATAGCAGAGAGCCTGTGCACACACACACCGACACACAGCAGAGAGCCTGTGCACACACACACCGACACATAGCAGAGAGCTTGTGCACACACACACACACCGACACATAGCAGAGAGCTTGTGCACACACACACACACCGACACATAGCAGAGAGCCTGTGCACACACACACCGACACACAGCAGAGAGCCTGTGCACACACACACCGACACATAGCAGAGAGCCTGTGCACACACACACCGACACACAGCAGAGAGCCTGTGCACACACACACACCGACACACAGCAGAGAGCCTGTGCACACACACACCGACACACAGCAGAGAGCCTGTGCACACACACACTGACACATAGCAGAGAGCCTGTGCACACACACACACCGACACACAGCAGAGAGCCTGTGCACACACACACACACACACCGAAACACAGCAGAGAGCCTGTGCACAACACACACCGACACACAGCAGAGAGCCTGTGCACACACACACACACCGAAACACAGCAGAGAGCCTGTGCACAACACACACCGACACACAGCAGAGAGCCTGTGCACAACACACACCGACACACAGCAGAGAGCCTGTGCACAACACACACCGACACACAGCAGAGAGCCTGTGCACACACACACCGACACATAGCAGAGAGCCTGTGCACAACACACACCGACACACAGCAGAGAGCCTGTGCACACACACACCGACACATAGCAGAGAGCCTGTGCACAACACACACCGACACACAGCAGAGAGCCTGTGCACACACACACCGACACATAGCAGAGAGCCTGTGCACACACACACCGACACACAGCAGAGAGCCTGTGCACACACACACCGACACATAGCAGAGAGCCTGTGCACACACACACACACCGACACACAGCAGAGAGCCTGTGCGCACACACACACCGACACACAGCAGAGAGCCTGTGCACACACACACCGACACACAGCAGAGAGCCTGTGCACAACACACACCGACACACAGCAGAGAGCCTGTGCACAACACACACCGACACACAGCAGAGAGCCTGGGCGCACACACACACACCGACACACAGCAGAGAGCCTGTGCGCACACACACACACACACCGACACACAGCAGAGAGCCTGTGCACACACACACCGACACACAGCAGAGAGCCTGTGCACACACACACAGACACACAGCAGAGAGCCTGTTCACACACACACCGACACACAGCAGAGAGCCTGTGCACAGACACACCGACACACAGCAGAGAGCCTGTGCACAACACACACCGACACACAGCAGAGAGCCTGTGCACACACACACCGACACACAGCAGAGAGCCTGTGCACACACACACCGACACACAGCAGAGAGCCTGTGCACACACACACACCGACACACAGCAGAGAGCCTGTGCACAACACACACCGACACACAGCAGAGAGCCTGTGCACACACACACCGACACACAGCAGAGAGCCTGTGCACACACACACCGACATACAGCAGAGAGCCTGTGCACACACACACACACCGACACACAGCAGAGAGCCTGTGCACAACACACACCGACACACAGCAGAGAGCCTGTGCACACACACACACACCGACACACAGCAGAGAGCCTGTGCACAACACACACCGACACACAGCAGAGAGCCTGTGAACACGGGAATCCCACAAAATCTCTCGCATCAAACGTGACTTTAAAGTAAACAAACATGGCGGACAACACGCTCATGTTGAGAAAAACAATGATATCCACATGCTCGAGGGAGAACGCGCTGCGCTGACAGACGCTGCAGAGACACACAGATAACGGTTTGCTAAGAGAAGTTTCTAAAAGCACTGAGTTTTCTGTTGTTAAACCGCTCTGCGTCAGCGAAACCTAAAGGAAGTATATGTCTCTAAATCATGTTGCTATCAGAGGATATCATCTCTGACCCGTCGTGTTACAGCGGAGTGTACCTGCAGTCGTGAGGATATCATCTCTGACCCGTCGCGTTACAGCGGAGTGTACCTGCAGTCGTGAGGATATCATCTCTGACCCGTCGCGCTACAGCGGAGTGTACCTGCAGTCGTGAGGATATCATCTCGGACCCGTCGCGCTACAGCGGAGTGTACCTGCAGTCGTGAGGATATCATCTCTGACCCGTCGCGCTACAGCGGAGTGTACCTGCAGTCGTGAGGATATCATCTCTGACCCGTCGCGCTACAGCGGAGTGTACCTGCAGTCGTGAGGATATCATCTCGGACCCGTCGCGCTACAGCGGAGTGTACCTGCAGTCGTGAGGATATCATCTCTGACCAGTCGCGCTACAGCGGAGTGTACCTGCAGTCGTGAGGATATCATCTCTGACCCGTCGCGCTACAGCGGAGTGTACCTGCAGTCGTGAGGATATCATCTCTGACCCGTCGCGCTACAGCGGAGTGTACCTGCAGTCGTGAGGATATCATCTCGGACCCGTCGAGCTACAGCGGAGTGTACCTGCAGTCGTGAGGATATCATCTCTGACCCGTCGCGCTACAGCGGAGTGTACCTGCAGTCGTGAGGATATCATCTCTGACCCGTCGCGCTACAGCGGAGTGTACCTGCAGTCGTGAGGATATCATCTCTGACCCGTCGCACTGCAGCGGAGTGTACCTGCAGTCGTGAGGATATCATCTCTGACCCGTCGCGTTACAGCGGAGTGTACCTGCAGTCGTGAGGATATCATCTCGGACCCGTCGCACTACAGCGGAGTGTACCTGCAGTCGTGAGGATATCATCTCGGACCCGTCGCGCTACAGCGGAGTGTACCTGCAGTCGTGAGGATATCATCTCGGACCCGTCGCGCTACAGCGGAGTGTACCTGCAGTCGTGAGGATATCATCTCTGACCAGTCGCGCTACAGCGGAGTGTACCTGCAGTCGTGAGGATATCATCTCTGACCCGTCGCGCTACAGCGGAGTGTACCTGCAGTCGTGAGGATATCATCTCTGACCCGTCGCACTACAGCGGAGTGTACCTGCAGTCGTGAGGATATCATCTCGGACCCGTCGCGCTACAGCGGAGTGTACCTGCAGTCGTGAGGATTTCATCTCGGACCCGTCGCGCTACAGCGGAGTGTACCTGCAGTCGTGAGGATATCATCTCTGACCCGTCGCGCTACAGCGGAGTGTACCTGCAGTCGTGAGGATATCATCTCGGACCCGTCGCGCTACAGCGGAGTGTACCTGCAGTCGTGAGGATATCATCTCGGACCCGTCGCGCTACAGCGGAGTGTACCTGCAGTCGTGAGGATATCATCTCTGACCCGTCGCGCTACAGCGGAGTGTACCTGCAGTCGTGAGGATATCATCTCTGACCCGTCGCGCTACAGCGGAGTGTACCTGCAGTCGTGATGATATCATCTCTGACCCGTCGCGCTACAGCGGAGTGTACCTGCAGTCGTGATGATATCATCTCTGACCCGTCGCGCTACAGCGGAGTGTACCTGCAGTCGTGAGGATATCATCTCTGACCCGTCGCTCTACAGCGGAGTGTACCTGCAGTCGTGAGGATATCATCTCTGAACCGTCGCACTACAGCGGAGTGTACCTGCAGTCGTGAGGATATCATCTCTGACCCGTCGCGCTACAGCGGAGTGTGTACCTGCAGTCGTGAGGATATCATCTCTGACCCGTCGCGCTACAGCGGAGTGTACCTGCAGTCGTGAGGATATCATCTCTGACCCGTCGCGCTACAGCGGAGTGTACCTGCAGTCGTGAGGATATCATCTCTGACCCGTCGCGCTACAGCGGAGTGTACCTGCAGTCGTGAGGATATCATCTCTGACCCGTCGCGCTACAGCGGAGTGTACCTGCAGTCGTGAGGATATCATCTCGGACCCGTCGCGCTACAGCGGAGTGTACCTGCAGTCGTGAGGATATCATCTCTGACCCGTCGCGCTACAGCGGAGTGTACCTGCAGTCGTGATGATATCATCTCTGACCCGTCGCGCTACAGCGGAGTGTACCTGCAGTCGTGAGGATATCATCTCTGACCCGTCGCGCTACAGCGGAGTGTACCTGCAGTCGTGAGGATATCATCTCTGACCCGTCGCGCTACAGCGGAGTGTACCTGCAGTCGTGATGATATCATCTCTGACCCGTCGCACTACAGCGGAGTGTACCTGCAGTCGTGATGATATCATCTCTGACCCGTCGCGCTACAGCGGAGTGTACCTGCAGTCGTGATGATATCATCTCTGACCCGTCGCGCTACAGCGGAGTGTACCTGCAGTCGTGAGGATATCATCTCTGACCCGTCGCGCTACAGCGGAGTGTACCTGCAGTCGTGAGGATATCATCTCTGACCCGTCGCGCTACAGCGGAGTGTACCTGCAGTCGTGAGGATATCATCTCTGACCCGTCGCGCTACAGCGGAGTGTACCTGCAGTCGTGATGATATCATCTCTGACCCGTCGCGCTACAGCGGAGTGTACCTGCAGTCGTGAGGATATCATCTCTGACCCGTCGCGCTACAGCGGAGTGTACCTGCAGTCGTGATGCAGTGATGGACACTGTCTCTCCTCACTCGACTGTGTTTCATGTGATTTCTCACTGTGGTGCTGATATCATGATAACTCAGTTTCATTACTTAATTTGATTAAAAGTACTTCCATTTTGTAATATAATTTTCATCTAGTAAGTAATTCCAAACTTCGCGAGGCAGAGGACGACATTATGTGATCAAACACCATCCACTTGTGAAACATGCTCCACAGCGCCACCCAGTACACTTAATTATAACTGTCAATTATATATCTGTCAGTGCGGAGGAGACTGAAGGACAGGTTCAGCAACAACAAAACAATCAAAAATTAAATAGATTGTTTTGAAGTAAATCTTTGTGTTTGACACATTCTTCTTAAAGGCACATTATGCAGTTTTTGTCAAACAGCGCCCCCTAGAGTCGCTGTGGAGTATTAGTATTTAACGTTACTGTCGTGAATACCCCTCACACAGAGCCATCTCCGCACTCACGGCCTGACCCTCCGCCTGTGTGCCGGCACCTGTCCAGTGGATGGAGGCTGAGTGGAGATAAGGTGTGGCCCCTGTAAAAGCTGGTGACCTGTTGACCTGTCGGCAGTCTGTGTGCGCGCCTCCAACACCCCCCTGTATGAGGGTTATTTCTGTTTGATGCTCATTCTTATCCTACTTTTGTTCATCAAGTAACGCTGTGGACAGTAGAACGTGTGACAGACAGTTCCACGAGTTCGACTGGGGAATAAAGTGTGAGTTGTGAGATGCCAGTCGCCTCCGTGACTGATAGACATCCACCAGAACACCAGGTCAGCATCGCTGTTGCATCCAGTGCTGCTTTTAGCTCTCGCCAACCGAGGGAGACTCTCGTCCGGTTCCACACGCGGTCAGCTTCTCCTTTCTTTTCCTCGACACTTCCGACCGCGCTCTCTTCGTCGACTCCATGATTCACGTCTGAAATGCGTGCTAGTGTCTTCATAGAGGCTGCTTCATGTGTTGTTGATGTGTGTGACGTCGTGCCGTAAAGCAAGTCGTGATTCTCGCGAGATTTACTCTCAAACCTGCACTGCTGGCTTGTCCAGCGCATCCCCCCCAGGCTTTGCTATCGGGATGATTAGGGTTAGGGAACCCTTCTACGAGATCGGTTACCATCTAAATGATTTTGAAGCTGTTATATTAAGGTACAGTTCTTACATAGTGTGCCTTTAAGCTAAGTTGCTACGGTCATATTGAATAATCTACTCTTTACAGTCACTGTAGTGTCAATGTTAATGAACAAACGGATGAAGCTGTTTAAACTCTACACAACACGAGACAGTCTAGCCTCGGGTCTCAGATACTGAGATTTCCCTTTCACAACCCTGAACTCACCATTAACTGCTCACCTCAACCGCTTATGATGTTGTCTATGGTATCACTGTAATCGTTGACCATCAGAACAGAGGAGTAGACATCATCTTTTCTGAGATATGATACAAAATACATATTTTGATGATGGTGGAAAGAAAAATGGCCGCCACGAGGCGTTTTTGTGATGGCTCCATTTCTGAAAATGTTCAGGGACCCAAACTGTGCAAGAGAAGCATGTTTCATGCTCTTATGAAGAAGTGAAATATCACCTGGACTATAAAGGAACTACAGGTCACTCCGAGTAAAAGCGCTCAGGTGTGTGTGTGTGTGTGTGTTCGTACCATTTCCGGGTCGTCTTCCTCCACATCGATGGGCTTGCCGTCCTTCTTCAGCTGCTTCTTCTTCTGGCTCATCTGAGACACACACACACAGGTGATGGTGAAGCGTGATTAACACACACACACACACTGAGATCTCGAGTGTTTCTCACCATGTGCTCCACATACTCCTTCCCCGCGTGGACCACGTCTAGCGCTTTCTTCTTCTGATCGGGTTCCAGCAGCATCTTATAGGCCTTATCCACCGCTGAACACACACACACACACACACACACACACACACACACACACACACACACACACACACACACACACACACACACACACACACACACACACACACACACAGCTCATCAAACACACGGAGACTCCAGGCATCATCAGATCATCATGTCTGTGGTTTACCTTCAAACGCCAGCTGAGCTCGATCCACATCATCCTGGTTCTTATCGGGGTGGACCAGGATAGACAACTGAGGACACACACACACAGACAGAGAGTCAGAGTGTGTGTGTGTGTGTGTGTGTGAGAGAGAGAGAGTGAGTCAGAGTGTGTGAGAGAGAGAAAGAGAGTCAGAGTGTGTGTGTGTGTGTGTGTGTGTGTGTGTGTGTGAGAGAGAGTCAGAGTGTGTGTGTGAGAGAGAGAGAGTCAGAGTGTGTGTGTGTGTGTGTGTGTGTGTGTGTGAGAGAGAGAGTGAGTCAGTGTGTGAGAGAGAGAAAGAGAGTCAGAGTGTGTGTGTGTGTGTGTGAGAGAGAGAAAGAGAGTCAGAGTGTGTGTGTGTGTGTGTGTGTGTGAGAGAGAGAGACAGAGTGTGTGTGTGAGAGAGAGAGAGTCAGAGTGTGTGTGTGTGTGTGTGTGTGAGAGAGAGAGAGAGAGAGAGTCAGAGTGTGTGTGTGTGAGAGAGAGAGTCAGAGTGTGTGTGTGTGTGTGTGTGTGGGTGTGTAGTTGTACCTGTCGAAAGCGTTTCTTCAGCTCCTCGTCTGTGGCCTCGGGGTCGATCTGAAGCACCTGCACAGATAAACACACAATCAATCCCATGATCCTCCTCTGTGACTGAGATTTGTCACATGATGAGTGTCACATGATGAGCGTCACATGATGAGCGTCACATGACTGATGTCGGTGAGACTCGCCTCAAACGGGTTGAGATTGAAGTACGAGGATCCGGGTCTCAGTAACCTCTCGATCTGCTGTTTAGAGGTGAGGACCGAGTCTCTCTTCTCGATCTGCTTCACCTGCACACACATCATTACATCATCATGTGCACAACCCCACACACACATCATCATGTGCACAACCCCCCCCCACACACATCATTACATCATCATGTGCACAACCACACACACACACACACACACACACACACACACACACCCTCTCCAGTTTTTATTGTTGCAAGAGTCTCTTCTGCTCACCAAAGCTGCGTTTATTTGATCAGAAATACAGTAATATTGTGAATATTATTATAATGTAAATCATCTGTTTTCTATGTGAATATAGTAAAGTGTAATTTATTCCTGTGATCAAAGCTGAATGTTCAGCATCATTACTCCAGTCTTCAGTGTCACATGATCCTTCACAAATCACTCTAATATAAGGATTTGATGCTCAAGAAACATTTATTATCATTATTAATGTTGAACACAGTTGTGCTTTTGCCCTGAGAAACTATCTGGAGAAACATTCATTCATTACTGTGATTATCTGAGGTAAATGTGATGAACTGCCATGAACATGATAGCACAGGGCATAAACAATCTTTATTAAACACACAACCACTAAACAAAGGCAGAGCGTTATGAATGATAACAGAAGAATGATCTGAGTATTGATTATGGCTCATAATCGTCATTAATCGGCGGATGTTGTGAATGATAGTGTTGTCTAGATAGGGTTTAACACCCACACACACACCGTGGGACCCGTCGCCGCACATCTGTGTGTGTTAACTCGTTCTGTTCATGAGTGTGTGTGTGAAGTGTGTGTTATTCTCTCAGTCTCACCTCTGTGTAAAAGGTATTAAAGGCTTCTTCGCCGCTGCCGCCCGCCGCCATCTTGCGTCTGTGACGTCAACGGATATCGCGTCACTTTACAAAATAAAGGTCCTCGGCCCGCATGACAAACGCTGAACATATATTATTATTATTATATATATTTTTTGAACAAAAAGCACAGGGGATACCGTATAAAGCACAAACAATAAAATAAAATAAAATTAAGACAGTAAACTCAAAGTAAAGCAAGGCAGTATAAGGGATAGTCTACTAAAAAAATAACAATTCACAAAACATTCATAGAAACTACAAGTAAAAAAAATGTATACAAGTAATTAGAAATAAATAACATTGGGAATACATAAATAATAATCTTCAGAAAATCAGGAAGTAATTTATAATGAAACCATAATTTATTTGAGCAACAAAGAAGTTTTAGCAGCTTTCTTATTAGCTGATAAACAAAGAGAGTCATAAAATAATTTTAAATCAACACAAAAAAGTCTAAAATTGGGCTTCGAAACAGTTACTTTACACTTATGAAGATAAAACTCGCCACATAAAGTTAGCAGTTTTAATCTGTCATCCATCTCCTTTGACCCGGAGTCTCAAATCAAAAACAGCACATTCACAACCTCAAAAGTAAAGAGTTTGTAATAAGCAGAAAAAATAAGCCAGGCTACTTTTCCCCAGAACTCTTTTGCATAATCACATTCAAAAAACAAATGTGGTATTGTTTCAAGATTAGAATTACAGAATGCGCAGTGTGAAGAGATGTCTAACTTAAACTTAGAAAGAAGAGAGTTACAGGGATAGTAATTATGTAGAATTTTAAAGTGAAGCTCTTTCCACTTGTTAGGTAACAGAATGTCCATATATTAAAGGTAGAAAGAGAAGGATAATTTCATTTCCATTTGAATAAAGCTTTGGGATGACAGCTGATCTTCCTAATAAGGAATCTTCTAATCCAATACATTTGACATTGGAAAGCTCCAATCCTCCAATAAACAACTGGGGCCTTTCACATACGGATACTCTGTAGCTACAGTATGACCTAACCATATGCTCTGTAGCTACAGTATGACCTCACCATATGCTCTGTAGTTACAGTATGACCTAACCATATGCTCTGTAGCTACAGTATGACCTCACCATATGCTCTGTAGTTACAGTATGACCTAACCATATGCTCTGTAGTTACAGTATGACCTCACCATATGCTCTGTAGTTACAGTATGACCTAACCATATGCTCTGTAGTTACAGTATGACCTAACCATATGCTCTGTAGTTACAGTATGACCTAACCATATGCTCTGTAGTTACAGTATGACCTAACCATATGCTCTGTAGTTACAGTATGACCTAACCATATGCTCTGTAGCTACAGTATGACCTCACCATATGCTCTGTAGTTACAGTATGACCTAACCATATGCTCTGTAGTTACAGTATGACCTCACCATATGCTCTGTAGTTACAGTATGACCTCACCATATGCTCTGTAGTTACAGTATGACCTAACCATATGCTCTGTAGTTACAGTATGACCTCACCATATGCTCTGTAGTTACAGTATGACCTCACCATATGCTCTGTAGTTACAGTATGACCTCACCATATGCTCTGTAGCTACAGTATGACCTAACCATATGCTCTGTAGCTACAGTATGACCTCACCATATGCTCTGTAGTTACAGTATGACCTAACCATATGCTCTGTAGTTACAGTATGACCTCACCATATGCTCTGTAGTTACAGTATGACCTAACCATATGCTCTGTAGCTACAGTATGACCTCACCATATGCTCTGTAGCTACAGTATGACCTCGCCATATGCTCTGTAGTTACAGTATGACCTAACCATATGCTCTGTAGTTACAGTATGACCTAACCATATGCTCTGTAGTTACAGTATGACCTAACCATATGCTCTGTAGCTACAGTATGACCTCACCATATGCTCTGTAGCTACAGTATGACCTCACCATATGCTCTGTAGTTACAGTATGACCTAACCATATGCTCTGTAGCTACAGTATGACCTAACCATATGCTCTGTAGTTACAGTATGACCTCACCATATGCTCTGTAGTTACAGTATGACCTAACCATATGCTCTGTAGCTACAGTATGACCTAACCATATGCTCTGTAGTTACAGTATGACCTCGCCATATGCTCTGTAGTTACAGTATGACCTCACCATATGCTCTGTAGCTACAGTATGACCTAACCATATGCTCTGTAGTTACAGTATGACCTAACCATATGCTCTGTAGTTACAGTATGACCTCACCATATGCTCTGTAGTTACAGTATGACCTAACCATATGCTCTGTAGCTACAGTATGACCTCACCATATGCTCTGTAGCTACAGTATGACCTCGCCATATGCTCTGTAGTTACAGTATGACCTAACCATATGCTCTGTAGCTACAGTATGACCTAACCATATGCTCTGTAGTTACAGTATGACCTCACCATATGCTCTGTAGTTACAGTATGACCTAACCATATGCTCTGTAGCTACAGTATGACCTAACCATATGCTCTGTAGTTACAGTATGACCTCGCCATATGCTCTGTAGTTACAGTATGACCTCACCATATGCTCTGTAGCTACAGTATGACCTAACCATATGCTCTGTAGTTACAGTATGACCTAACCATATGCTCTGTAGTTACAGTATGACCTCACCATATGCTCTGTAGTTACAGTATGACCTAACCATATGCTCTGTAGCTACAGTATGACCTCACCATATGCTCTGTAGCTACAGTATGACCTCGCCATATGCTCTGTAGTTACAGTATGACCTAACCATATGCTCTGTAGTTACAGTATGACCTAACCATATGCTCTGTAGTTACAGTATGACCTAACCATATGCTCTGTAGCTACAGTATGACCTCACCATATGCTCTGTAGCTACAGTATGACCTCACCATATGCTCTGTAGTTACAGTATGACCTAACCATATGCTCTGTAGCTACAGTATGACCTAACCATATGCTCTGTAGTTACAGTATGACCTCACCATATGCTCTGTAGTTACAGTATGACCTAACCATATGCTCTGTAGCTACAGTATGACCTAACCATATGCTCTGTAGTTACAGTATGACCTCGCCATATGCTCTGTAGTTACAGTATGACCTCACCATATGCTCTGTAGCTACAGTATGACCTAACCATATGCTCTGTAGTTACAGTATGATCTAACCATATGCTCTGTAGTTACAGTATGACCTCACCATATGCTCTGTAGTTACAGTATGACCTCACCATATGCTCTGTAGTTACAGTATGACCTCACCATATGCTCTGTAGCTACAGTATGACCTCGCTATATGCTCTGTAGTTACAGTATGACCTCGCCATATGCTCTGTAGCTACAGTATGACCTCGCCATATGCTCTGTAGCTACAGTATGACCTCACCATATGCTCTGTAGTTACAGTATGACCTCACCATATGCTCTGTAGCTACAGTATGACCTCACCATATGCTCTGTAGTTACAGTATGACCTAACCATATGCTCTGTAGTTACAGTATGACCTCACCATATGCTCTGTAGCTACAGTAGGACCTCACCATATGCTCTGTAGTTACAGTATGACCTCACCATATGCTCTGTAGTTACAGTATGACCTAACCATATGCTCTGTAGTTACAGTATGACCTCACCATATGCTCTGTAGCTACAGTATGACCTAACCATATGCTCTGTAGTTACAGTATGACCTAACCATATGCTCTGTAGTTACAGTATGACCTAACCATATGCTCTGTAGCTACAGTATGACCTAACCATATGCTCTGTAGTTACAGTATGACCTCACCATATGCTCTGTAGTTACAGTATGACCTAACCATATGCTCTGTAGTTACAGTATGACCTCACCATATGCTCTGTGGTTACAGTATGACCTCACCATATGCTCTGTGGTTACAGTATGACCTCACCATATGCTCTGTAGTTACAGTATGACCTCACCATACGCTCTGTAGTTACAGTATGACCTCACCATACGCTCTGTAGTTACAGTATGACCTCACTATATGCTCTGTAGTTACAGTATGACCTAACCATATGCTCTGTAGCTACAGTATGACCTAACCATATGCTCTGTAGTTACAGTATGACCTCACCAAATGCTCTGTAGCTACAGTATGACCTCACCATATGCTCTGTAGTTACAGTATGACCTCACCATATGCTCTGTAGTTACAGTATGACCTCACCATATGCTCTGTAGCTACAGTATGACCTAGCCATATGCTTTGTAGCTACAGTATGACCTCACCATATGCTCTGTAGCTACAGTATGACCTAACCATATGCTCTGTAGCTACAGTATGACCTAGCCATATGCTCTGTAGCTACAGTATGACCTAGCCATATGCTCTGTAGTTACAGTATGACCTAGCCATATGCCTACAGTATGACCTAGCCATATGCAAAAGTTTAGGTGAAATAGAATTAATAACCCAGTTATAAACTTTAGGTGAGGAATCCACTCCAAAAAGGTTGATAAATTCATTGTAGGAATAAAAGCTGCCATCCTTCTTCAACAAATCCAAAACAAAAATAACACCTTTGTCAACCCAATCCTTAATAAAGATAGATGTTTTTCCACGCAGCACATTATGATTGTTCCATATAATACACCAATGAGGGGGAAAATTGGCCTCCAAGGCTCGCTTATGAAAATTAGCAAGCTTGAATGGAAGTTTGTTGCATTGTTGCCTTCTTTTTGTATATAAGGCACTGCAAAAATCAGCCCCGGATTATATCTGTGACCTTATCCAGCCATATACAACTTCTAGGTCATTAAGATCTTGTAACCAGCTTCTTTTATCTGTCCCTCGTTCACGTTGCAAATCCAAAGGTGACAGAGCTTTCGCGGTTGCTGCCCCTAAACTTTGGAACAGCTTACCCTTTAATATCAGGGCCTCTCCATCGCTCAACGTTTTTAAATCTAGCTTAAAGACTCATTTTTATACTCTTGCATTTGAGTGATGCTGTGTGTTGTTCTTTTCTTTCTTTTTTTTTTTTAAATATCAAAATATCTTTTTTAACCTTTTGACCGTCTGTAAAGCACTGTGGATCAACAAACGTTGTGTTTATGTTGTGCTCTATAAATAAATTGACTTGACTTGACTTGACTTAAAATCGCAAGACAATAAAAAATGTAACCCTCCACATTTTTCAAAGATAAATGTAGGTATGTGAAACCATAACAGATTAGAAACAGCATTCAGGCAGCGTTTAATCCAGCCGATCTTGAAAACCTGATTAAGAATACTGAAGTCCAAAGCATTCACACCTCCCTTAAAAGTATTTCTTATCAGAGTCTTCCTTTTAACATACTCAGTTTTATTTTTCCACAAGAATTTGAACATATATTAAATTATCATTCATAACAGAACTGGAGCACCGGATATATTGGACGATTTGTGCAAGCATCATCCAGTTAGTTTACTTTCCCAACAGAAATGAAAAGAAATCATCTTTAACTGGTTACTGGTCAAACACACACATATTTAATCAAATGAAGCTGAAACAGCAGTTTATTTCCACTGAGGTTAATAAAGCGTTAATATTAATATAGATCATATGGACATTTTAAACCTAGAATGTTGATTAAACCCGAGCTGGTGTCGTCTGTGTTTGATCCACACTCAGACTGAGTGAATGAAGCCCAGAAACAAGAATCAATTTAATTTAAACATCATCATTAGAATAGAAGATTATTGGACAGAAATAGTCAACATTTGAATCAACACTGGTGTATGATATTACAACATATCTCCTGTCCTGGGAATAAACCAATTACATTTCCACTAGTAAAACTATTATTCTTGATAATTGAAACTGCATGTTTTACTAGTAGAGATTAGCGATTTGAGTTTTACTGGCAGGAAATTAATGTGTGACAATTCAGGTTTGAAAAGTTAAAATGCTAATTCTTAATTTCTACTAGCAAAAATGTCTCTCTCTCTCAAAGCGCCATATAAATAAATTTGAATTGAAATATCTCCTCTGTTACATCAAAATGTTACATTATGCAAATGAGCTGTTAGTAACACACTGTAGCAACTAGTGTTTATCAGCCAATGAGTGTCTTTGACATGTAAAGCTGGTCATGGGATCTATTTACATAAATTATTTTAAAAAGTTCATAATCAGACATTTATGTTTTTTGTGGACTGGAGAGGTTGAGTTCTGAAAGTACTGTATGTTTTACATATCTCAAAAGATAAAAGAAAATATGCTGCATATTTGTATCTTGTTATACTTACACATTATAGATTATGCATGTTCATGTATTTATGCAGAAACATTTAAAGGGAATTGCTCCCTCTGGTGGCAGTGTAATAATAAAACACTCTGAACATGTGTGTGTGTGTGTGTGTGTGTGTGTGTGTGTGTGTGTGTGTGCTGCCCCCTACAGGACACTGCGACTCTAGTAATATTGTACATTTCATACACAGTGTGATTCACTTTTTCCCCCTTAAGAAGACGAGAAAGACAATAAATAATATGTAACTTTGCGCTCAAAAGTCCTGCACTCGACAGCAATATATTCTTGCAGCTCAGACAGTGTGAATGTAGAAACACCAGGATCATGGGTTTGATTTATAAAAATGTCTTGAATAAATGTAATGTAAGTGGCTTTGGATGAAAGCATTTGCCAAATGCATGTAAACAATATATGAAGTAAATAATATTATTTTTAACCTGAGAGTCACTGAGACACAGAGAACACACTGAAGGATACGCTCAAGTCTTCCTCAATACTCTCATGTTGTAGTTACACCACGTGTCCTCCGCTCATCTGTTGTTCACTGCGGTAGAAGTGTGTAGTCAGATTACACTCCAGGTTTCCTTCGCTCTCTTGAAAGCACAACTTCATTCTGACATTTTTCTCACATATTTTCCTTCATAATTCACATCTGCAAGAGTAAATCCATCTTTATAAATGTAATAATAATAATTTGTTACATTTATATAGCGCTTTTCTGGGTACTCAAAGCGCTTTACATGGAAGAGGGAATCTCCTCAAACACCAACATGTAAACGGCTCTGGGATGGACAGAATTAACTCCCTGAAATCACTGTGTAATGAACACTAGATGAGCTACTTTAATGATTTCTGATTTATTTTTAATTTTTTTTGTTAAAAGTAATGTTTTTATTAACATTTTGAAATGGGCAAATACTCTTATTTTAATATAAAGATCCAAGATATTATGATCTTCTTTAGGAATAACTTAATATTACTGTAATGAGATTAAATAACCACGGCTAATAACCGCCTACCCTCAAACCTGTCTTTATTTAAAAAAAAAACATTTGCCAACACATAATCATAAATCTTTAAATGAAAACTGTTCATAACTAGTGAGGTTATTAGTCTCTGTCATAACTGAGCTGTTTATGAACTAGATGACATGAGCTTGATTTTTCTCACCAAACAGGTTTAAAAACTTTAGCTTTTAGAAGTGAGTTTTACTGTATGCCATTTTACACCAGGGTATAAAACGATTGTTGAAGTCAGAAAAACCGAGCATTAAAGTGTTTAATATTTCTAGTTCCTCTGCAGGAATATCCAGTTGGAGACGGGAAACTCAGTGATGTTGGGAAACTGTGGTAAACTCCAGTAACTCCAGGTGAGTGAGCTTTAGTCAGGTGAGCGGCTCTAGACTCACTTCCTCATTACAGTAATCACATCAAATGTGTTCTTCTGCTGTAAGTATATTGTAAAAAACAAGTCAAGTAAATCAAGTTCTTAATGAAACATGAATTTCTTGAAATTATTATCAGATTGAATTCTCTGTTTGGTGGACACATGCCCTATATGCTTAAGTTACACTGTTTAATTATCGGTACTAGAAAACATTACTTTTAAAATATCCAATGTTAGAAAAGCCACAACTAAAAAATTGTTAAACATAAAATTGTGTAGTTTACATAAATTATTGAAAAATAAGTACATGGAGTGTTGTAACATTTTTTTTTTATTACTTTAACATCTGTAGTGTTTTGTTGTGGTTGTAATTTTTGCTTAGTGTCTCAAACTTTAATATAATTGCTATAATTTCAGTGTAAATGAATGTCAGTAAATGAAGAGTGCTGTTGTCATAACCTCACGACAGGGTGACATCAGGTAAAGCTGTAATGATGAAATAATAATACACTGACATTTATTTCATTCATCAAATTTACATTGGGGGTTTTATAAATATATGTATTTTTCACATTTAATCAATTAAATTTTATTAAACATAAAGGGCCACTTGTTTTTATTTGTAAACAAGTTTGAAAAATTAAGTTTCAGTGTAAACTTCAAGTAAATTGCAAATGAAATAAACTCTGTCTCATCAGTGTTTTGAGTGAATCATGGACGACACACACACACTCAGAGATGGAGATTTATCTCCAGGATGCAGGTACTTCAATCTTCATATGATCTTAATGTTATAGAAGACTCATTTTCTGCACATAACAGGGTGTTGTGGGTGTTTGCCAGGGTTGGTATAGTGATCTGTTGTCTCTATCATATTCTGGTGCTGGGATATACAGTAGTTGGAGCCACAACACTGTCCAGAGACACACAGATACAGTAGACAGCCAGATGATATATTACATTATCCTTGGACAGTCTCATCACTCTTCAACACACTGTCTTAATAGACAACCTTCTCATGTGGGATTTATTTTCATGTTAAATCAGCCAAGTTGATTCTTGTCTCTATTATCTCTATTCTATTAAAGTCAGTTTAAGAGTGACAGATCAATCTCACCGGAGCCCAGCTTTGTGTCCATGAAGAGTGAAGCGTCTATGGCAGAGCCAATGACATTTAAGGGAAAACACACATCAACTGATCTAAGGATGGATGGATGGGTGGATGGATGGGTGGATAGGTGGGTGGATGGATGGATGAATGGATGGGTGGATGGATGGATGGATGGGTGGGTGGATGGATGGGTGGATGCATGGGTGGATAGGTGGATGGATGAATGGATGGGTGGATGGATGGATGGGTGGATGGATGGGTGGATAGGTGGATGGATGAATGGATTGGTGGATGGATGGATGGGTGGATGGATGGATGAATGGATGGGTGGATGGGTGGATGGGTGGATGGATGGGTGGATGGGTGGATGGATGGGTGGATAGGTGGATGGATGAATGGATGAATCCCGGACACCCCCTGTTTGAACTGTTACCGTCAGGACGGCGACACAGATCACTGGCCACAAGAACATCCAGGCACAGGAACAGTTTCTTTCCACAGGCCATTTCCCTTCTGAACACTTAACATGCCCCCCAAGGCATATGCCTGCAAGTGCAATACTCCCACTGTCTAGTGCAATATTCTCTAACTCAGGTGATATTTATATTTATATTATTCATACTTCTCAAAATACTGTAAATATGTTCATAATCTGTAAATGTTTATTCAGACTAAACCCAACTGTGACCCCTTTTTTTTACTTTTTATACTATTTTATTTTATTTTATTTTTTTATATATTTTATTCTTAGAATTTGTATTACTATGTTTCTTGTTGTATTTGTATTTGTATATGTGCACTGGAAGCTTCAGTACCAAGAAAAATTCCTTGTGGGTGCAAGCACACTTGGCAATAAAGCTCTTTCTGATTCTGATTCTGATTCTGAATGGATGAATGGATGGATGGATGGATGGGTGGATGGATGGATGGATGGATGGATGAATGGATGAATGGATGGATGGATGGATGGATGGATGGATGGGTGGATGGATGGATGGATGGATGGATGGATGGATGGATGGATGGATGGATGAATGGATGGATGGATGGATGGATGGGTGGATGGATGGATTGATGGATGGATGGATGGATGGATGGATGAATGGATGGATGGATGGACAGATAGATTCTACCTGTGAGATTTAGCTAATACTGAAGTACCACATTCAACTGAGCGCTATTACTTACTAATTTGTTAATCAGAGTTGCTTGTTAGTTAATAGTAGTTACTAGAATGTTAATTAGTTAGAGAACAGACACTACATTTCCAATCCAATCCAATCCAATTTTATTTATATAGCACAATTTAAATAAACACACGGTTTCCAAAGTGCTGCACACAAAAATAATAATACAATAATAATAAATAACAAACAGAAGCATAATAGTACAATAGACTCAAAATAGATAAAGTAACAAAATTAAAAAATTAACTACAAATCAATATAAAATCCTTAAAATAAAATAAATGAAGTCAACTTCCTACTAGGTGTTAAAAGCCAAGGAAAAGAGGTGGGTCTTTAGGTGGGATTTAAAAACAGACAGAGTGTCTGATGTGCTGAGGCAGACTATTCCAAAGTTTTGGAGCTGCCACTGCGAAGGCACGATCCCCTCTGAGCTTCCGCTTTGTTTTAGGCTCTCTCAGGAGCAGCTGATCTGCTGACCGGAGAGACCGGGAAGGAGTATAAAATTGTACAAGCTCAGAGAGGTATAGCGGGGCAAGACCATTGCAGGATTTAAAAACAAATAGAAGAATTTTGAAATTAATTCTAAAATGAATGGGCAACCAGTGGAGTGAGGCTAAAATGGGGGTAATATGCTCATGCTTTCTTGTACCAGTTAAAAGTCGAGCTGCAGCGTTCTGTACCATCTGGAGCCGAGAGATGGTCGACGCACTGACCCCCACATACAGTGCGTCGCATTTAAAAACTGACGGCGTCTGCTCAATGCATCGTGAGCCGAACGAGAGTAACAGCTCTGATCAGCAGCAGGAGTCAGATCTCACCTTAAATAGAGAGTCATGGCGTTCACCAAAAAAAGTATGAAGGTGTCACATTCTAATGTGTTCTTTAGAGGACAGGAGCTTGATATTGTCAATGAATTTAAGTATTTAGGAGTTATATATGACTCCACCTTAACATTCAAATATCATGTAAAAAAGGTGGCAAATAAAGTTAAATTCAGTTTACAGATTTTTAAACAAGTTAGGCCATTTCTTAACACCAAAGCAGCCAAGTTGTTCTTATATACTATGATTTTTTCACATATGTGACCCTGGACCACAAAACCAGTCTTATGGGTATTTTTTTTTAAATTGAGATGTATACATCATCTGAAAGCTGAATACATAATCTTTCCATTGATGTGTGGTTTGTTAGGATAGGACAATATTTTGCCGAGATACAACTATTTGAAAATCTGGAATCTGAGGGTACAGAAAAATCGAAATATTGAGAAAATCGCCTTTAAAGTTGTCCATCTCTATTGGCGATAGTTTTGTTTTGTTTTGTTTATTTAGATAGGGACAGATACAAATAACATAGATAAACTTTAACAGTCATCTGATGCATGCATCATAGTGTTTTTAGCTAAAGCTAATTTACGACACTTGTCCCTAGTAGGGCTTTTTGATTAAAACAAAAAACAAAAACAAATCAAAATGCATTTTAACTTTAACATCAACATTATTAAAAGAACAAAAAAATTTAAAATAAAAAAAAGGAATAAAAATAAAATACAATGGAAGAAAATAAAGAAGGACTAAAAGTATACAGAGCGGGCAAAGTCTAAAGACTAAATATGAGAACAACATTGTTCCTGCATTAACCACAATTTGGTGTGTTTTTTGAAGGTGGCTAATGTCGGGATACATTTCAGATGGTCTGGCAGAGAATTCCATAATTTTGCCCCTTTCACTGAAACGGCAGCCTGGGCAAATGATGTTTTACGAAAAAGGGATATTACAATTGCCTTTTGACGCTGATCGGGTGGATCTAGTACTTTGCTGTCTTATTATTTTGCAAAGCGGTGGTGGAGCGGCGTCATATAAGCATTTGAAGACCAGTTTAACAAGATGCAGGGAAATAAAATTAACAAAACTTAAAATCTTATATTTACTAAGAATTTGGCAATGATGGTACCTTATTCTCTTCTTGTCCAAAACTTTCAAGGCTCGGTTGTAAAGACACTCTATGGTTTTAACTGATGATTGATGAGCTTGGGACCATATGGTTAAGCCATAAGATATGTGTGAGAGAATCATAGAATTTAAAAAAATAAAAGCACAGTCAAGAGTCAGGCAGTTTCTTATCATCATAAAACAGCTCAAGTTGGCCCTAATGGTTTTACATATTTTCTTGATATGACTTTTAAAATTCAACTGATAATCTATATTTATTCCGAGATACTTCACTTCAGGTACTTGTTCAATAAGTTCCCCATTCATTTTTATGTTCAAGAGTTGTGTTGCAGGTAATTTCTGAATAGAAAAGCAGACCGAGTTTGTTTTTTTGGTGTTTAAAGTTAAACAAGATGAGGCCAGCCAAGATGATATTCTTTCTAAATTAGCATTTAGTTTGTCAGACACAGAAATACAGGTATCACCAGATGCATACACCACTGTGTCATCTGCATACATCTGTAGACCTATATCTGGACATACTTCATCTGGCAAGTCATTAATGTAGAGACTGAAGAGTATGGGTCCCAAGACCGTGCCCTGTGGAATACCAGTTTTAATTTTAAGAAAAGTGGATCTCACACTATTAATCACAACACACTGTTCACGGCCTTTTAAGTATGAATCGAACCAGGACAATGTTTGTTTGGATAAATTGAGCTTGGCTAATTTTGAAATTAATGTGTTGTGATTTACTGTATCGAATGCTTTTTTTAAATCTAGAAATACTGCACCAACTACATTTCCCTTATCAAGTGATTGTTTGATATTTTCAGTTAATAGACAGATTGCGGATTCTGTGGAATGGTTGTTCCTGAATCCAAATTGCAGAGGACTCAGATACTTGTCTCAAGATAGTGCATGAGTTGTTCTGAGACAATCTTCTCTAGAACTTTAGACAAAACTGGGAGGAGACTGATAGGTCTATAATTACAAGATATTTTGTCATCTCCTGATTTAAAAATCGGTATTACTAGAGCATTTTTCCACCCATCTGGGAATTGCCCAGATTTAATGGAAATATTAACAAGATTGGTGAGAGGCTGGACCAGAATGCTGCTATATTTTTTGAGAAAAGCTGTGTCTAAATTAAAAATATCTTTTGAGAAAGTGGTGTTTAGATCCTGTATAGCTTTCAGAACAGCTGTCTGACCGACCTCCCTAAGCTGGAATGAGTTATCTTGACCTTCAAGCAGGTCTACTGTTGTTAGACCTATATCATTACAGCATGGAAAGCTTGATGCTAGGTTGTTAACAGATTGTATGAAAAAATGATTGAATTCATTAGCAACTTGTGCACTATCAGTGATGGTGTGTTCACCCATTTTAAGTTCATATTTGTTTTGGGTGGCGTTACCCTTTGGATTTAGTAGTGCTGCATGACTGCATCCATTCACAAAAATAAATGTTTTATATATTTAAGGTGGGAAATTTACTAAATATCTTCATGGAACATGATCTTTACTTAATATCCTAATCATTTTTGGCATAAAAGAAATATCTATAATTTTGTCCCATACAATGTTTTGTTGGCTATTGCCACAAATATACCTGTGCAACATAAGACTGGTTTTGTGATCCAGGGTCACATATTGAGTATTGTTTTATAAATTGGTCATTAACTAGCATATCGAGTCTTAAAACTATTGAATCTCTATTTAAGAAAGCCATAAAAACTTTTGATAAAAAGGCATTGTCATTTCACCATTGCAATATTTTAGAGAGACATAATTTTTAAAGTTTTGACAATTTCAAACGTTTCAAGTACATTTGTCTAGTTTATAAGGTGTTAAATAATCTTGCTCCGCCTCCGCTGCATGCCTTTTTTCAAAAACTTGCAAGCGGAGGTAGTACACAGGCCTCTGTAAAAGGGGACTGTATGATACCATTTAGACGTACCACCTTTGGACAAAATGTATTGTCAATAATAGGCGGTACATTTTGGAATAGCTTGCCCCTTGTGATACGAGAGTGTCTTACATTCACCACATTTAAAACTCAATTAAAACAGTGGCTCTTAGAGAACCAGAAATGTACTCATTTTTAACTGTAACATTTATCAGTCAACCCTGTTAAATTAAATGTAGTATAGTGGTGAATGTATAATGTCGTTGTTATCATGAATTTTTGTCTTGTTTGTTTGTATTGTCAATGTATATTTTTATCTATGTGTATTGTTGTCATAGTGAATGAATGTTGTATTATCTTTTTTAGTTTTTATGTTACCGGTCTAGGGACTGCAGATGAAAAGTAGTATCTTTTTACTAATTCTGGCATATTTACATGGTGTATTTTCATACAACAATGTACATGAATATGCATGGTCCCTATTAAATAAACTAATAAATAAATAAACCTCACTTCGCCCATTTCACCTCACTCTTGATTGACTAGACGATGGTGGATGATTTGGTTTCAAAGCGAAATATAAAAACGCCTATTTAAGCGAGTTTGTCATTATACTTTTTTTAATGATGTTTTACATTAAGACTAACGAATCCACCATTCAAGCAATTGTCGCACCCGAATCGGTGCTAATTCGAAGATTCGGAGCGTTTTCAGATGTTTCCTATGGAAGCTCAGTTTCAATGGGAATTAATTGAAAATGCTCGCTCTGCTCTACACCGTTATGAATGCCCTTGCGCAATTTCTAATTAGCGATTTAAAAGCGGAGATGCAAAAGAGGTCTCTCCCCCGCGATGATACTGGTATTACCGGTGTTGTCACACGTCGATTAACCGGTGCGATAATTTCTCATCGTCACATCCGTAGTTGCTACATTTAAACGTCTGAAATATTTATTTGACAAATATTACAAATATCAATATAAATATCTAATACACTTCGTCTGCAATAAAGAAAACAAACACTGTGCATTTGTTGCTATGGGAAGCAGAAGTTATCTGACTTGACGGCTGTTTTCATCTTCTCCTCTGACTCAGCGACAAATCTCACCAATCAGTAAAGCCGAAGTCGAACACACCTATAAACTAGATTAGTGCTTCTCAATCTTGTCCTGCAGGCCCTATCACTACATGTTTACTGTCTCCCTCAACAGACAAACATCACACCCTCCAGAGTCCAGCTGTGTGTCCATGAAGAGAGACCAGTCTATGAGAGAGCCAGTAACATTCCAGCGAAAACACTCATCAACTGATCTGAGGTACAACATTTCTGTCTAGAGAGACTCACCAAAATTCTGAATATGTATTTGAAATCTTGAACCAATCATCTCTTCCTCTTCTCTACCAGTTTTATCATGAAAACAAAATAAACATAAATTAACTTCATATGTTGAAGGATACAGTACAATTTACTGAAATGTATAATCTCTAATCTGTTATTTTTCAAAGCACATTTAAATCAAACCTGCTGAAGAAGTTTCAGTGTCTGTGTGAAGGAACAGCAAAGCAGGGAAACCCAACACTCCTGAATGAGATCTACACAGAGCTCTACATCACAGAGAGTGAAAGTGGAGAGATCAATAATGAGCATGAGGTGAGACAGATTGAGACACAGTCCAGGAGAGCAGCAACAGAGGACACACCAATCAAATGCAATGACATCTTTAGACCTTTACCTGGACAAGACAAACCCATCAGAACTGTGCTGACAAAGGGAGTCGCTGGCATTGGAAAAACAGTCTCTGTACAGAAGTTCATCCTGGATTGGGCTGAAGGGACAGAGAATCAGGACATCCAGCTCATATTTCCACTTGCTTTCAGAGAGCTCAACTTGATGAAGGACAAAACACTCAGTCTTTCAGATATTCTTCATGTCTTTTTCCCTGAAACTAAAGAAATGGAAATATCCAGTGATGAATATAAAGTGTTGTTCATCTTTGATGGTCTGGATGAGTGTCGTCTGTCTCTGAACTTTAAGAGCGAAGTGAAACTGTGTAATATATCTGAATCAGCCTCAGTGGACGAGCTGCTGATGAACCTCATTGAGGGGAATCTGCTTCCCTCTGCTCTCATCTGGATCACCTCCAGACCAGCAGCAGCGGATCTCGTCCCCTCTGAGTGTGTCCATCGAGTGACAGAGGTACGAGGCTTCAATGAGCCACAGAAGGAGGAATACTTCAGGAAGAGAATCAGTGATCAGAGTCTGGCCAATACAATCATCACACACCTGAAGTCCTCAAGGAGCCTCCACATCATGTGCCACATCCCAGTGTTCTGCTGGATCTCAGCCACTGTTCTAGAGGATATGTTGAGTGAAGCAGAGAGAGGAGAGATTCCCAAGACTCTCACTCAAATGTACACACACTTCCTGATCATTCAGACCAACATCAAACATGAGAAGGACTATGAGAAGAGAGTGAAAGATGAAGACATGATTCTCAAACTGGGGAAACTGGCTTTCCGGCAGCTTGTGAAAGGCAACCTGATCTTCTATGAGGAAGACCTGAGAGAGTGTGGCATTGATGTGACAGAAGCATCAGTGTACTCAGGATTGTGCACTCAGATCTTCAGAGAGGAGTTGGGCTTGTATCAGGGGAAAGTCTTCTGCTTTGTTCATCTGAGCATCCAGGAACATCTAGCAGCTCTATATGCACACATTTACTTTACAAATGAGAACATATATGTGTTTGAACAAACCAAACAAAGTCTCTTTTCTAAAATCTTAAACCAGAAGAAATATGTTTCATTATCTGAGCTGCATCAGAGAGCTGTTGATGAGGCTTTACAGAGTAAGAATGGACATCTGGACCTTTTCCTGCGTTTCCTTCTGGGTCTCTTATACCCCTTTTCCACCAAGGCAGAGCTGGTGCTGGTTCGGAGCCAGAGCCTAGTTTCAAATCGGTTCTTTGTTTTTCCACCGCCAAAGCACCAGCTCCGAACCAGTAAAACTGGTTCTTAAGTAGCACCAAATCATTGCAGGGTCTAGAACGGAGCCAAGAAAGAACCGCTTGTGTCAGAGGCTGGGGGCGGGGTTACCGTGGCCAACAAGACTGAAGAGAAACTTGTGACCGCCATTTTTAAATAGCAGCTAGTCGAGCTAATAGCAGCTCGATTATAATATCCATCTATGTAAGTTACGGCGAGCTGCACGAACGCGTTGGATTCGCCGTGTTTGGATGCCGATTTATTTTCACAAACCCATGAGCATCCATAGTAACGCAACGTCTATTATTGTTGATGCCTTGTTCGAGATGCATCGGAGCAGCGTGGACCGATCAGAGCTGCGGGAGTGTTTGGAGATCATACGACTCCTTGTGGTTTTTGATCGCTTTCGCAGTGCTTTGATTTCATGTGCTGATCGTTCTGCGAGAAGCCGATGCATCTCGAACAAGTCTGGTGTGTTTGTGTTTGGCGCTGCCGAACCTAGCGTTGCTGGGCAACATGATACGTATGCAGTGAAGTAAGATATAGCTCTGTTGTGGCTCTCTGGCCGGTGGAAACGCAAACCGGTTCGTCAGTCGAACCAACTCCGAACTGGCAATAGCTCTAGCTCTGAACCAGCACCCGGTTCTTGTTGGTGGAAAAGGGGTATCATTGGAGTCCAATCAGACTCTCTTACGGGAACTACTGACACAGACTGGAAGCTGCTCCTACAACAAAGAGGAAACCGTTTAGATAATCAAACAGAAGATCAGGGAGAATCGCTCTCCAGAGAGATCCATCAATCTGTTCCACTGTCTGAATGAACTGGGTGATGATTCACTGATGAAGGAGATCCAAGATTATCTTAAATCTGGAAGAATAAGAAAAAAAAAACTCTCCTCTTCACAGTGGTCAGCTTTGGTTTATGTGTTGCTGACATCAGAGCAGAAGATGGATGTTTTTAATCTAAAACAGTTTATTGGAGCACAAAAAAGAGCAGATGAAGTTCTTCAGAAGATGCTGCCTGTGGTTAAAGAATCCAGATCAGTTCAGTAAGTCACACTGACAACAATCATTACACTGATAAAAACATGATCACATTTATGAGTTTAGCATGTGCTTTCATACCAAAGCAATACTGTAATAGGAGAAATTCATATACATGTTATCATTTATATGAGTGTTTCCTGAACTGAGAGACTGAAGAGTGTCATTGTTCTCTACAGGTTGATGGAGTGTGGTGTTACAGATGAAGGTTGTGCTGCTCTGACTTCAGCTCTGAGATCAAACCCCTCACACCTGAGAAAACTGGATCTGACATGGAATAAAGTAGGAGATTATGGAGTCAAGCTGCTCTCTGATCTACTGCAGGATCCTCACTGTAAACTGGAGATAATCGAGTAAGATTTTATAAAAGTCTCAACGTCATCTGTTTTTCTCCTGTGGTGAATAATGAATGATATACAAAAATAAAATATATAAAAAAGTTTAACATCAAGTAACTGAAAAGTATGTTTAATCTTCAGTGGATTATTTCTAAAGCTTCTGAGGTAATTTTACTTTTGATAGTTTTACAAGTAAAAAACATGATTGGATGATGTGAAGAGGTGACAAGTGCTGTCATATACAAATCTGTTGAGGAGAAATGAGAAATTCATATATCACATCATTTATATCAGTGTTTCCTGAACTGAGAGACTGAAGAGTGCCATTGTTCTCTACAGGTTGAGTGGTTGTGGTGTTACAGATGAAGGTTGTGCTGCTTTAGCTTCAGCTCTGAGATCAAACCCCTCACACCTGAGAGAACTGAATCTGACTGGACATAATCTAAGAGACTCAGGAGTGAAGCTGCTCTCTGATCTGAAGGAGGATCCACATTATAAACTGCAGAGATTTTGGTGAGTAGTGATGATTAAAACTGTTCATACTTTAATATAAAGTTAATTTTGTTTCTTCTTAATTTACTTTTCTTGTGATGGTGAATCACACACTATAAACATGTTTAATAAGAGTTTGATTCATTTTTTTAAAATAATAGTTTATAGCAACAATTAAATATCTTCAAGTTTCTTTTTATTTCAAACAATTCAATATTTTGCTTTAATCATTGTCTTTTTATCCCTAAATGATGTATTTTGAGAGAATGTCAATTGCAATAGAAGATAATGGTTAATATTTATCACTAGTTTCTTTATCATAAATGAAACTGAGCCAGTGACACAGAAAGAGGACAGTCATACAGGATTATAGATAAGGGTCAAGTGTCACCATTCATGGTGATTTAGATGCAAAATCAAAATGTTTAAAAACAGCTTTAACAAGTTCACATGTATCACAGTGTTATATTATAATCTCTTACTTAATAGTCTAAGTAGTTTCTTTTAGTTGTTCTAAAGTGGATAATGCAATAATGTTGGACACATTTGACGGTCTTTGTTTTAGGTACAGGTTGTAGATGTTAGTCTGGCCTTCTCTGGATCAGCTGATGGAGAATAAAGAGCCTCTACAGACACAATCACATTCAACAGAATCAACAGAGCCACAGTGATCATCACACACACACGTGATTGTGTAACTTTACAGAGCGGCTGTATAGATAAATGAACTAAAGGAATAACTTTTTTACAACAGAAATGAATCAACACTGAACTTAAGCTGGACTATGACATTTTCTTCTAGATCTGCTGTACAGCTGAAACAATCTTTGTTTTTCTCAGCTTTTTGCTCAAAATGTGTCTGTTTTTATGAAACTTACACACATTCAAGTGTTGGTAAAAAAAAGAAAAGCATGAAGCTAGAATATTTATTTCATGTTGTTTAAAAGCTGACGGTCTGTTCTTTCTTTTGATATGTTTTATATTCAGATATTCATACAACAAAATATTATGGGGGCCATGAAAGTTTTATGAAAATGGCGGTGGTTGGTACCATTTTCAAAAATGCTGGCAGGGAAAGAGTTAATCTTTCAGTCGTGATGTTCAACTGATTCAAATCAAATCTGCTGAAGTTTCAGTGTGTGTGAGGAACAGCTGTGTGTGTAAGAACATGTCAGTGTGTGTATGAGGAACAGATGTGTGTGTAAGAACATGTCAGTGTGTGTGAGGAACAGCTGTGTGTGTAAGAACATGTCAGTGTGTGTGTGAGGAACAGCTGTGTGTGTAAGAACATGTCAGTGTGTGTGTGAGGAACAGCTGTGTGTGTAAGAACATGTCAGTGTGTGTGTGAGGAACAGCTGTGTGTGTAAGAACATGTCAGTGTGTGTGAGGAACAGATGTGTGTGTAAGAACATGTCAGTGTGTGTGAGGAACAGATGTGTGTGTAAGAACATGTCAGTGTGTGTGAGGAACAGCTGTGTGTGTAAGAACATGTCAGTGTGTGTGTGAGGAACAGCTGTGTGTGTAAGAACATGTCAGTGTGTGTGTGAGGAACAGCTGTGTGTGTAAGAACATGTCAGTGTGTGTGTGAGGAACAGCTGTGTGTGTAAGAACATGTCAGTGTGTGTATGAGGAACAGATGTGTGTGTAAGAACATGTCAGTGTGTGTGTGAGGAACAGCTGTGTGTGTAAGAACATGTCAGTGTGTGTGTGAGGAACAGCTGTGTGTGTAAGAACATGTCAGTGTGTGTGTGAGGAACAGCTGTGTGTGTAAGAACATGTCAGTGTGTGTATGAGGAACAGATGTGTGTGTAAGAACATGTCAGTGTGTGTATGAGGAACAGATGTGTGTGTAAGAACATGTCAGTGTGTGTATGAGGAACAGATGTGTGTGTAAGAACATGTCAGTGTGTGTGTGAGGAACAGCTGTGTGTGTAAGAACATGTCAGTGTGTGTATGAGGAACAGATGTGTGTGTAAGAACATGTCAGTGTGTGTGTGAGGAACAGATGTGTGTGTAAGAACATGTCAGTGTGTGTGTGAGGAACAGCTGTGTGTGTAAGAACATGTCAGTGTGTGTGAGGAACAGATGTGTGTGTAAGAACATGTCAGTGTGTATGAGGAACAGATGTGTGTGTAAGAACATGTCAGTGTGTGTATGAGGAACAGATGTGTGTGTAAGAACATGTCAGTGTGTATGAGGAACAGATGTGTGTGTAAGAACATGTCAGTGTGTGTGTGAGGAACAGCTGTGTGTGTAAGAACATGTCAGTGTGTGTGTGAGGAACAGATGTGTGTGTAAGAACATGTCAGTGTGTGTATGAGGAACAGCTGTGTGTGTAAGAACATGTCAGTGTGTGTGAGGAACAGCTGTGTGTGTAAGAACATGTCAGTGTGTGTGAGGAACAGCTGTGTGTGTAAGAACATGTCACTGTGTGTGTGAGGAACAGATGTGTGTGTAAGAACATGTCAGTGTGTGAGGAAGAGCTGTGTGTGTAAGAACATGTCTGTGTGTGTGAGGAACAGATGTGTGTGTAAGAACATGCCAGTGTGTGAGGAAGAGCTGTGTGTGTAAGAACATGTCAGTGTGTGAGGAAGAGCTGTGTGTGTAAGAACATGTCAGTGTGTGTATGAGGAACAGATGTGTGTGTAAGAACATGTCAGTGTGTGTGTGAGGAACAGATGTGTGTGTAAGAACATGCCAGTGTGTGTGTGAGGAACAGATGTGTGTGTAAGAACATGCCAGTGTGTGTGTGAGGAACAGATGTGTGTGTAAGAACATGCCAGTGTGTGTGTGAGGAACAGATGTGTGTGTAAGAACATTCCAGTGTGTGTGTGAGGAACAGATGTGTGTGTAAGAACATGCCAGTGTGTGTGTGAGGAACAGATGTGTGTGTAAGAACATGCCAGTGTGTGTGTGAGGAACAGATGTGTGTGTAAGAACATGTCAGTGTCTGTAATTTAGCTTACTTCAGTTTGAATTGAAATCATAATTCCACATCGGTGGGCTTCCCGTCATTCTTCAGCTGTTTCTACTTCTGGCTCATCTGACACATGAAACACACACCTGATCATTAAGCGTGACCGCAGCTGAGAAGCCCCGTGGTGAGGAGCAGAGAGTTCCTCAGAGTTGGAGTAAATCACTCCGCAGAAGTAGCAGTGCTTCACCTTATGAGAATATAGTTCCCAGTATGTATACGGTAAGAAGATGGCTGTGTGTCATGTGACCTTGTTATTC
>NW_028118480.1:0-115485 GCF_965113295.1 Leuciscus leuciscus
CAAATGAGGGTGGTTACTAATGAGGGTGAAAGTCGTTTTTACCTCCCTACCTATATGCCATTTTAACCCTAACCTAACCATAGCCTCAAACTAACCCTAAACCCAAACTAACCATTAGTCCAAAGACTACTTTCAATATTTAACACAAAACAATAAAAAAATATGAACAAACAGTCGATCAAACTCATCTATCCATCTATCCATCTATCCATCTATCCATCTATCTATCCATCCATCCATCCATCACTCCATCACTCCATCACTCCATCCATCCATGTATAACACAGGCCTAAAAACATTCACTTTTTCAAACAAAAACTTTTTTTTTTTTAACAAAAAGTTGTTTAAACTCATGTATCTATATATTCATCTATTCATCTATCTATCTATTTATCTATCTATCCATCCATCCATCCATCCATCCATCACTCCATCCATCCATGTATAACACAGGCCTAAAAACATTCACTTTTTCAAACAAAAACATATTTTTTTTAACAAAAAGTGGTTTAAACTCATGTATCTATATATTCATCTATTCATCTATCTATCCATCCATCCATCCATCCATCCATCACTCCATCACTCCATCCATCAATGTAACACAGGCCTAAAAAACATTCACTTTTTCAAACAAAAACATTTTTTTTAACAAAAACATTTTTTTTAACAAAAAGTTGTTTCAACTCATGTACCTATCTATCCATCCATCCATCCATCCATCCATCCATCCATCCATCCATCCATCCATCCATCCATCCATCCATCCATCACTCCATCCATCAATCTATCTATAGAAATAGACACTTACCTGTCAGCATTGGTGCTGTTTCAGCACTCGTGCTGATATGCACGGCAAATGCAACCATTTTGCATTGACAGGTGAACAGCTGGGGGAAAACTCAAGTTCAGTTTGCGTCAGGGCGTCTGCATGGATGCAGGGTCAAAGGCCAAAGGCCTGGCACGCTACCTCACCTAACCAGCTAAACCTACCCACCACCTGCACAAAAAAACAGAAAACAAAACCAAAAAACACTGACCACTGGCGGGACCTACACAGACCCTACCCAAAATATACCAGGATAGACCACCCCTATATAAAATAACCCTAGATACAACAGCAATTTATAAAATAGACCCCTGTTAAAAAAAAACAAATCTAAAAAATAAAGTGCAGTACCGTGTCTACACACCTGGTGGCGCTAGAGGCGCACCAAACCACCACCAGTCGACTAGCCATACATCAATTACTATATAAACCAAGTTTCGTACAGATAAAACACACCGTTGCAGATATATGGACAGTTAAGATTCGGCCAATCAGATGCCCTTTATGCAAATGAGGGTGGTTACTAATGAGGGTGAAAGTCGTTTTTACCTCCCTACCTATATGCCATTTTAACCCTAACCTAACCATAGCCTCAAACTAACCCTAAACCCAAACTAACCATTAGTCCAAAGACTACTTTCAATATTTAACACAAAACAATAAAAAAATATGAACAAACAGTCGATCAAACTCATCTATCCATCTATCCATCTATCCATCTATCCATCTATCTATCCATCCATCCATCCATCACTCCATCACTCCATCACTCCATCCATCCATGTATAACACAGGCCTAAAAACATTCACTTTTTCAAACAAAAACTTTTTTTTTTTTAACAAAAAGTTGTTTAAACTCATGTATCTATATATTCATCTATTCATCTATCTATCTATTTATCTATCTATCCATCCATCCATCCATCCATCCATCACTCCATCCATCCATGTATAACACAGGCCTAAAAACATTCACTTTTTCAAACAAAAACATATTTTTTTTAACAAAAAGTGGTTTAAACTCATGTATCTATATATTCATCTATTCATCTATCTATCCATCCATCCATCCATCCATCCATCACTCCATCACTCCATCCATCAATGTAACACAGGCCTAAAAAACATTCACTTTTTCAAACAAAAACATTTTTTTTAACAAAAACATTTTTTTTAACAAAAAGTTGTTTCAACTCATGTACCTATCTATCCATCCATCCATCCATCCATCCATCCATCCATCCATCCATCCATCCATCCATCCATCCATCCATCACTCCATCCATCAATCTATCTATAGAAATAGACACTTACCTGTCAGCATTGGTGCTGTTTCAGCACTCGTGCTGATATGCACGGCAAATGCAACCATTTTGCATTGACAGGTGAACAGCTGGGGGAAAACTCAAGTTCAGTTTGCGTCAGGGCGTCTGCATGGATGCAGGGTCAAAGGCCAAAGGCCTGGCACGCTACCTCACCTAACCAGCTAAACCTACCCACCACCTGCACAAAAAAACAGAAAACAAAACCAAAAAACACTGACCACTGGCGGGACCTACACAGACCCTACCCAAAATATACCAGGATAGACCACCCCTATATAAAATAACCCTAGATACAACAGCAATTTATAAAATAGACCCCTGTTAAAAAAAAACAAATCTAAAAAATAAAGTGCAGTACCGTGTCTACACACCTGGTGGCGCTAGAGGCGCACCAAACCACCACCAGTCGACTAGCCATACATCAATTACTATATAAACCAAGTTTCGTACAGATAAAACACACCGTTGCAGATATATGGACAGTTAAGATTCGGCCAATCAGATGCCCTTTATGCAAATGAGGGTGGTTACTAATGAGGGTGAAAGTCGTTTTTACCTCCCTACCTATATGCCATTTTAACCCTAACCTAACCATAGCCTCAAACTAACCCTAAACCCAAACTAACCATTAGTCCAAAGACTACTTTCAATATTTAACACAAAACAATAAAAAAATATGAACAAACAGTCGATCAAACTCATCTATCCATCTATCCATCTATCCATCTATCCATCTATCTATCCATCCATCCATCCATCACTCCATCACTCCATCACTCCATCCATCCATGTATAACACAGGCCTAAAAACATTCACTTTTTCAAACAAAAACTTTTTTTTTTTTAACAAAAAGTTGTTTAAACTCATGTATCTATATATTCATCTATTCATCTATCTATCTATTTATCTATCTATCCATCCATCCATCCATCCATCCATCACTCCATCCATCCATGTATAACACAGGCCTAAAAACATTCACTTTTTCAAACAAAAACATATTTTTTTTAACAAAAAGTGGTTTAAACTCATGTATCTATATATTCATCTATTCATCTATCTATCCATCCATCCATCCATCCATCCATCACTCCATCACTCCATCCATCAATGTAACACAGGCCTAAAAAACATTCACTTTTTCAAACAAAAACATTTTTTTTAACAAAAACATTTTTTTTAACAAAAAGTTGTTTCAACTCATGTACCTATCTATCCATCCATCCATCCATCCATCCATCCATCCATCCATCCATCCATCCATCCATCCATCCATCCATCACTCCATCCATCAATCTATCTATAGAAATAGACACTTACCTGTCAGCATTGGTGCTGTTTCAGCACTCGTGCTGATATGCACGGCAAATGCAACCATTTTGCATTGACAGGTGAACAGCTGGGGGAAAACTCAAGTTCAGTTTGCGTCAGGGCGTCTGCATGGATGCAGGGTCAAAGGCCAAAGGCCTGGCACGCTACCTCACCTAACCAGCTAAACCTACCCACCACCTGCACAAAAAAACAGAAAACAAAACCAAAAAACACTGACCACTGGCGGGACCTACACAGACCCTACCCAAAATATACCAGGATAGACCACCCCTATATAAAATAACCCTAGATACAACAGCAATTTATAAAATAGACCCCTGTTAAAAAAAAACAAATCTAAAAAATAAAGTGCAGTACCGTGTCTACACACCTGGTGGCGCTAGAGGCGCACCAAACCACCACCAGTCGACTAGCCATACATCAATTACTATATAAACCAAGTTTCGTACAGATAAAACACACCGTTGCAGATATATGGACAGTTAAGATTCGGCCAATCAGATGCCCTTTATGCAAATGAGGGTGGTTACTAATGAGGGTGAAAGTCGTTTTTACCTCCCTACCTATATGCCATTTTAACCCTAACCTAACCATAGCCTCAAACTAACCCTAAACCCAAACTAACCATTAGTCCAAAGACTACTTTCAATATTTAACACAAAACAATAAAAAAATATGAACAAACAGTCGATCAAACTCATCTATCCATCTATCCATCTATCCATCTATCCATCTATCTATCCATCCATCCATCCATCACTCCATCACTCCATCACTCCATCCATCCATGTATAACACAGGCCTAAAAACATTCACTTTTTCAAACAAAAACTTTTTTTTTTTTAACAAAAAGTTGTTTAAACTCATGTATCTATATATTCATCTATTCATCTATCTATCTATTTATCTATCTATCCATCCATCCATCCATCCATCCATCACTCCATCCATCCATGTATAACACAGGCCTAAAAACATTCACTTTTTCAAACAAAAACATATTTTTTTTAACAAAAAGTGGTTTAAACTCATGTATCTATATATTCATCTATTCATCTATCTATCCATCCATCCATCCATCCATCCATCACTCCATCACTCCATCCATCAATGTAACACAGGCCTAAAAAACATTCACTTTTTCAAACAAAAACATTTTTTTTAACAAAAACATTTTTTTTAACAAAAAGTTGTTTCAACTCATGTACCTATCTATCCATCCATCCATCCATCCATCCATCCATCCATCCATCCATCCATCCATCCATCCATCCATCCATCACTCCATCCATCAATCTATCTATAGAAATAGACACTTACCTGTCAGCATTGGTGCTGTTTCAGCACTCGTGCTGATATGCACGGCAAATGCAACCATTTTGCATTGACAGGTGAACAGCTGGGGGAAAACTCAAGTTCAGTTTGCGTCAGGGCGTCTGCATGGATGCAGGGTCAAAGGCCAAAGGCCTGGCACGCTACCTCACCTAACCAGCTAAACCTACCCACCACCTGCACAAAAAAACAGAAAACAAAACCAAAAAACACTGACCACTGGCGGGACCTACACAGACCCTACCCAAAATATACCAGGATAGACCACCCCTATACCCTACCCAAAATATACCAAGATAGACCACCCCTATATAAAATAACCCTAGATACAACAGCAATTTATAAAATAGACCCCTGTTAAAAAAAAACAAATCTAAAAAATAAAGTGCAGTACCGTGTCTACACACCTGGTGGCGCTAGAGGCGCACCAAACCACCACCAGTCGACTAGCCATACATCAATTACTATATAAACCAAGTTTCGTACAGATAAAACACACCGTTGCAGATATATGGACAGTTAAGATTCGGCCAATCAGATGCCCTTTATGCAAATGAGGGTGGTTACTAATGAGGTGAAAGTCGTTTTTACCTCCCTACCTATATGCCATTTTAACCCTAACCTAACCATAGCCCAAACTAACCCTAAACCCAAACTAACCATTAGTCCAAAGACTACTTTCAATATTTAACACAAAACAATAAAAAAATATGAACAAACAGTCGATCAAAACTCATCTATCCATCTATCCATCTATCCATCTATCCATCTATCTATCCATCCATCCATCCATCACTCCATCACTCCATCACTCCATCCATCCATGTATAACACAGGCCTAAAAACATTCACTTTTTCAAACAAAAACTTTTTTTTTTTTAACAAAAAGTTGTTTAAACTCATGTATCTATATATTCATCTATTCATCTATCTATCTATTTATCTATCTATCCATCCATCCATCCATCCATCCATCCATCACTCCATCCATCCATGTATAACACAGGCCTAAAAACATTCACTTTTTCAAACAAAAACATATTTTTTTTTAACAAAAAGTGGTTTAAACTCATGTATCTATATATTCATCTATTCATCTATCTATCCATCCATCCATCCATCCATCCATCACTCCATCACTCCATCCATCAATGTAACACAGGCCTAAAAAACATTCACTTTTTCAAACAAAAACATTTTTTTTAACAAAAACATTTTTTTTAACAAAAAGTTGTTTCAACTCATGTACCTATCTATCCATCCATCCATCCATCCATCCATCCATCCATCCATCCATCCATCATCACTCCATCCATCAATCTATCTATAGAAATAGACACTTACCTGTCAGCATTGGTGCTGTTTCAGCACTCGTGCTGATATGCACGGCAAATGCAACCATTTTGCATTGACAGGTGAACAGCTGGGGGAAAACTCAAGTTCAGTTTGCGTCAGGGCGTCTGCATGGATGCAGGGTCAAAGGCCAAAGGCCTGGCACGCTACCTCACCTAACCAGCTAAACCTACCCACCACCTGCACAAAAAAACAGAAACAAAACCAAAAAACACTGACCACTGGCGGACCTACACAGACCCTACCCAAAATATACCAGGATAGACCACCCCTATATAAAATAACCCTAGATACAACAGCAATTTATAAAATAGACCCCTGTTAAAAAAAAACAAATCTAAAAAATAAAGTGCAGTACCGTGTCTACACACCTGGTGGCGCTAGAGGCGCACCAAACCACCACCAGTCGACTAGCCATACATCAATTACTATATAAACCAAGTTTCGTACAGATAAAACACACCGTTGCAGATATATGGACAGTTAAGATTCGGCCAATCAGATGCCCTTTATGCAAATGAGGGTGGGTTACTAATGAGGGTGAAAGTCGTTTTTACCTCCCTACCTATATGCCATTTTAACCCTAACCTAACCATAGCCTCAAACTAACCCTAAACCCAAACTAACCATTAGTCCAAAGACTACTTTCAATATTTAACACAAAACAATAAAAAAATATGAACAAACAGTCGATCAAACTCATCTATCCATCTATCCATTCCTATCCATCTATCCATCTATCTATCCATCCATCCATCCATCCATCCATCACTCCATCACTCCATCACTCCATCCATCCATGTATAACACAGGCCTAAAAACAATTCACTTTTTAACAAAACTTTTTAACAATGATGTTTACTATGATTTTATGATATCGATCTATTATCTATGATTATCTATCTATTTATCTATCTATCCATCCATCCATCCATCCATCCATCACTCCATCATCATGTATAACACAGGCCTAAAACATTCACTTTTTCAACAAAAATTTTTTAAAAAGTGGTTTTTAACTCATGTATCTATGTTCATTATTCATCTATCTATCCTATCCATCCATCCATCCTCATCCATCACTCCATCACTCCATCCATCAATGTAACACAGGCCTAAAAAACATTCACTTTTTCAAACAAAAACATTTTTTTTAACAAAAACATTTTTTTTAACAAAAGTTGTTTCAACTCATGTACCTATCTATCTATCCATCCATCCATCCATCCATCCATCCATCCATCCATCCATCCATCCATCCATCATCACTCCATCCATCAATCTATCTATAGAAATAGACACTTACCTGTCAGCATTGGTGCTGTTTCAGCACTCGTGCTGATATGCACGGCAAATGCAACCATTTTGCATTGACAGGTGAACAGCTGGGGGAAAACTCAAGTTCAGTTTGCGTCAGGGCGTCTGCATGGATGCAGGGTCAAAGGCCAAAGGCCTGGCACGCTACCTCACCTAACCAGCTAAACCTACCCACCACCTGCACAAAAAAACAGAAAACAAAACCAAAAAACACTGACCACTGGCGGGACCTACACAGACCCTACCCAAAAATATACCAGGATAGACCACCCCTATATAAAATAACCCTAGATACAACAGCAATTTATAAAATAGACCCCTGTTAAAAAAAAACAAATCTAAAAAATAAAGTGCAGTACCGTGTCTACACACCTGGTGGCGCTAGAGGCGCACCAAACCACCACCAGTCGACTAGCCATACATCAATTACTATATAAACCAAGTTTCGTACAGATAAAACACACCGTTGCAGATATATGGACAGTTAAGATTCGGCCAATCAGATGCCCTTTATGCAAATGAGGGTGGTTACTAATGAGGGTGAAAGTCGTTTTTACCTCCCTACCTATATGCCATTTTAACCCTAACCTAACCATAGCCTCAAACTAACCCTAAACCCAAACTAACCATTAGTCCAAAGACTACTTTCAATATTTAACACAAAACAATAAAAAAATATGAACAAACAGTCGATCAAACTCATCTATCCATCTATCCATCTATCCATCTATCCATCTATCTATCCATCCATCCATCCATCACTCCATCACTCCATCACTCCATCCATCCATGTATAACACAGGCCTAAAAACATTCACTTTTTCAAACAAAAACTTTTTTTTTTTTAACAAAAAGTTGTTTAAACTCATGTATCTATATATTCATCTATTCATCTATCTATCTATTTATCTATCTATCCATCCATCCATCCATCCATCCATCACTCCATCCATCCATGTATAACACAGGCCTAAAAACATTCACTTTTTCAAACAAAAACATATTTTTTTTAACAAAAAGTGGTTTAAACTCATGTATCTATATATTCATCTATTCATCTATCTATCCATCCATCCATCCATCCATCCATCACTCCATCACTCCATCCATCAATGTAACACAGGCCTAAAAAACATTCACTTTTTCAAACAAAAACATTTTTTTTAACAAAAACATTTTTTTTAACAAAAAGTTGTTTCAACTCATGTACCTATCTATCCATCCATCCATCCATCCATCCATCCATCCATCCATCCATCCATCCATCCATCCATCCATCCATCATCCATCCATCAATCTATCTATAGAAATAGACACTTACCTGTCAGCATTGGTGCTGTTTCAGCACTCGTGCTGATATGCACGGCAAATGCAACCATTTTGCATTGACAGGTGAACAGCTGGGGGAAAACTCAAGTTCAGTTTGCGTCAGGGCGTCTGCATGGATGCAGGGTCAAAGGCCAAAGGCCTGGCACGCTACCTCACCTAACCAGCTAAACCTACCCACCACCTGCACAAAAAAACAGAAAACAAAACCAAAAAACACTGACCACTGGCGGGACCTACACAGACCCTACCCAAAATATACCAGGATAGACCACCCCTATATAAAATAACCCTAGATACAACAGCAATTTATAAAATAGACCCCTGTTAAAAAAAAACAAATCTAAAAAATAAAGTGCAGTACCGTGTCTACACACCTGGTGGCGCTAGAGGCGCACCAAACCACCACCAGTCGACTAGCCATACATCAATTACTATATAAACCAAGTTTCGTACAGATAAAACACACCGTTGCAGATATATGGACAGTTAAGATTCGGCCAATCAGATGCCCTTTATGCAAATGAGGGTGGTTACTAATGAGGGTGAAAGTCGTTTTTACCTCCCTACCTATATGCCATTTTAACCCTAACCTAACCATAGCCTCAAACTAACCCTAAACCCAAACTAACCATTAGTCCAAAGACTACTTTCAATATTTAACACAAAACAATAAAAAAATATGAACAAACAGTCGATCAAACTCATCTATCCATCTATCCATCTATCCATCTATCCATCTATCTATCCATCCATCCATCCATCCATCCATCACTCCATCACTCCATCACTCCATCCATCCATGTATAACACAGGCCTAAAAACATTCACTTTTTCAAACAAAAACTTTTTTTTTTTTAACAAAAAGTTGTTTAAACTCATGTATCTATATATTCATCTATTCATCTATCTATCTATTTATCTATCTATCCATCCATCCATCCATCCATCCATCACTCCATCCATCCATGTATAACACAGGCCTAAAAACATTCACTTTTTCAAACAAAAACATATTTTTTTTAACAAAAAGTGGTTTAAACTCATGTATCTATATATTCATCTATTCATCTATCTATCCATCCATCCATCCATCCATCCATCACTCCATCACTCCATCCATCAATGTAACACAGGCCTAAAAAACATTCACTTTTTCAAACAAAAACATTTTTTTTAACAAAAACATTTTTTTTAACAAAAAGTTGTTTCAACTCATGTACCTATCTATCCATCCATCCATCCATCCATCCATCCATCCATCCATCCATCCATCCATCCATCCATCACTCCATCCATCAATCTATCTATAGAAATAGACACTTACCTGTCAGCATTGGTGCTGTTTCAGCACTCGTGCTGATATGCACGGCAAATGCAACCATTTTGCATTGACAGGTGAACAGCTGGGGGAAAACTCAAGTTCAGTTTGCGTCAGGGCGTCTGCATGGATGCAGGGTCAAAGGCCAAAGGCCTGGCACGCTACCTCACCTAACCAGCTAAACCTACCCACCACCTGCACAAAAAAACAGAAAACAAAACCAAAAAACACTGACCACTGGCGGGACCTACACAGACCCTACCCAAAATATACCAGGATAGACCACCCCTATATAAAATAACCCTAGATACAACAGCAATTTATAAAATAGACCCCTGTTAAAAAAAAACAAATCTAAAAAATAAAGTGCAGTACCGTGTCTACACACCTGGTGGCGCTAGAGGCGCACCAAACCACCACCAGTCGACTAGCCATACATCAATTACTATATAAACCAAGTTTCGTACAGATAAAACACACCGTTGCAGATATATGGACAGTTAAGATTCGGCCAATCAGATGCCCTTTATGCAAATGAGGGTGGTTACTAATGAGGGTGAAAGTCGTTTTTACCTCCCTACCTATATGCCATTTTAACCCTAACCTAACCATAGCCTCAAACTAACCCTAAACCCAAACTAACCATTAGTCCAAAGACTACTTTCAATATTTAACACAAAACAATAAAAAAATATGAACAAACAGTCGATCAAACTCATCTATCCATCTATCCATCTATCCATCTATCCATCTATCTATCCATCCATCCATCCATCACTCCATCACTCCATCACTCCATCCATCCATGTATAACACAGGCCTAAAAACATTCACTTTTTCAAACAAAAACTTTTTTTTTTTTAACAAAAAGTTGTTTAAACTCATGTATCTATATATTCATCTATTCATCTATCTATCTATTTATCTATCTATCCATCCATCCATCCATCCATCCATCACTCCATCCATCCATGTATAACACAGGCCTAAAAACATTCACTTTTTCAAACAAAAACATATTTTTTTTAACAAAAAGTGGTTTAAACTCATGTATCTATATATTCATCTATTCATCTATCTATCCATCCATCCATCCATCCATCCATCACTCCATCACTCCATCCATCAATGTAACACAGGCCTAAAAAACATTCACTTTTTCAAACAAAAACATTTTTTTTAACAAAAACATTTTTTTTAACAAAAAGTTGTTTCAACTCATGTACCTATCTATCCATCCATCCATCCATCCATCCATCCATCCATCCATCCATCCATCCATCCATCCATCCATCCATCACTCCATCCATCAATCTATCTATAGAAATAGACACTTACCTGTCAGCATTGGTGCTGTTTCAGCACTCGTGCTGATATGCACGGCAAATGCAACCATTTTGCATTGACAGGTGAACAGCTGGGGGAAAACTCAAGTTCAGTTTGCGTCAGGGCGTCTGCATGGATGCAGGGTCAAAGGCCAAAGGCCTGGCACGCTACCTCACCTAACCAGCTAAACCTACCCACCACCTGCACAAAAAAACAGAAAACAAAACCAAAAAACACTGACCACTGGCGGGACCTACACAGACCCTACCCAAAATATACCAGGATAGACCACCCCTATATAAAATAACCCTAGATACAACAGCAATTTATAAAATAGACCCCTGTTAAAAAAAAACAAATCTAAAAAATAAAGTGCAGTACCGTGTCTACACACCTGGTGGCGCTAGAGGCGCACCAAACCACCACCAGTCGACTAGCCATACATCAATTACTATATAAACCAAGTTTCGTACAGATAAAACACACCGTTGCAGATATATGGACAGTTAAGATTCGGCCAATCAGATGCCCTTTATGCAAATGAGGGTGGTTACTAATGAGGGTGAAAGTCGTTTTTACCTCCCTACCTATATGCCATTTTAACCCTAACCTAACCATAGCCTCAAACTAACCCTAAACCCAAACTAACCATTAGTCCAAAGACTACTTTCAATATTTAACACAAAACAATAAAAAAATATGAACAAACAGTCGATCAAACTCATCTATCCATCTATCCATCTATCCATCTATCCATCTATCTATCCATCCATCCATCCATCCATCCATCACTCCATCACTCCATCACTCCATCCATCCATGTATAACACAGGCCTAAAAACATTCACTTTTTCAAACAAAAACTTTTTTTTTTTTAACAAAAAGTTGTTTAAACTCATGTATCTATATATTCATCTATTCATCTATCTATCTATTTATCTATCTATCCATCCATCCATCCATCCATCCATCACTCCATCCATCCATGTATAACACAGGCCTAAAAACATTCACTTTTTCAAACAAAAACATATTTTTTTTAACAAAAAGTGGTTTAAACTCATGTATCTATATATTCATCTATTCATCTATCTATCCATCCATCCATCCATCCATCCATCACTCCATCACTCCATCCATCAATGTAACACAGGCCTAAAAAACATTCACTTTTTCAAACAAAAACATTTTTTTTAACAAAAACATTTTTTTTAACAAAAAGTTGTTTCAACTCATGTACCTATCTATCCATCCATCCATCCATCCATCCATCCATCCATCCATCCATCCATCCATCCATCCATCACTCCATCCATCAATCTATCTATAGAAATAGACACTTACCTGTCAGCATTGGTGCTGTTTCAGCACTCGTGCTGATATGCACGGCAAATGCAACCATTTTGCATTGACAGGTGAACAGCTGGGGGAAAACTCAAGTTCAGTTTGCGTCAGGGCGTCTGCATGGATGCAGGGTCAAAGGCCAAAGGCCTGGCACGCTACCTCACCTAACCAGCTAAACCTACCCACCACCTGCACAAAAAAACAGAAAACAAAACCAAAAAACACTGACCACTGGCGGGACCTACACAGACCCTACCCAAAATATACCAGGATAGACCACCCCTATATAAAATAACCCTAGATACAACAGCAATTTATAAAATAGACCCCTGTTAAAAAAAAACAAATCTAAAAAATAAAGTGCAGTACCGTGTCTACACACCTGGTGGCGCTAGAGGCGCACCAAACCACCACCAGTCGACTAGCCATACATCAATTACTATATAAACCAAGTTTCGTACAGATAAAACACACCGTTGCAGATATATGGACAGTTAAGATTCGGCCAATCAGATGCCCTTTATGCAAATGAGGGTGGTTACTAATGAGGGTGAAAGTCGTTTTTACCTCCCTACCTATATGCCATTTTAACCCTAACCTAACCATAGCCTCAAACTAACCCTAAACCCAAACTAACCATTAGTCCAAAGACTACTTTCAATATTTAACACAAAACAATAAAAAAATATGAACAAACAGTCGATCAAACTCATCTATCCATCTATCCATCTATCCATCTATCCATCTATCTATCCATCCATCCATCCATCACTCCATCACTCCATCACTCCATCCATCCATGTATAACACAGGCCTAAAAACATTCACTTTTTCAAACAAAAACTTTTTTTTTTTTAACAAAAAGTTGTTTAAACTCATGTATCTATATATTCATCTATTCATCTATCTATCTATTTATCTATCTATCCATCCATCCATCCATCCATCCATCACTCCATCCATCCATGTATAACACAGGCCTAAAAACATTCACTTTTTCAAACAAAAACATATTTTTTTTAACAAAAAGTGGTTTAAACTCATGTATCTATATATTCATCTATTCATCTATCTATCCATCCATCCATCCATCCATCCATCACTCCATCACTCCATCCATCAATGTAACACAGGCCTAAAAAACATTCACTTTTTCAAACAAAAACATTTTTTTTAACAAAAACATTTTTTTTAACAAAAAGTTGTTTCAACTCATGTACCTATCTATCCATCCATCCATCCATCCATCCATCCATCCATCCATCCATCCATCCATCCATCCATCCATCCATCACTCCATCCATCAATCTATCTATAGAAATAGACACTTACCTGTCAGCATTGGTGCTGTTTCAGCACTCGTGCTGATATGCACGGCAAATGCAACCATTTTGCATTGACAGGTGAACAGCTGGGGGAAAACTCAAGTTCAGTTTGCGTCAGGGCGTCTGCATGGATGCAGGGTCAAAGGCCAAAGGCCTGGCACGCTACCTCACCTAACCAGCTAAACCTACCCACCACCTGCACAAAAAAACAGAAAACAAAACCAAAAAACACTGACCACTGGCGGGACCTACACAGACCCTACCCAAAATATACCAGGATAGACCACCCCTATATAAAATAACCCTAGATACAACAGCAATTTATAAAATAGACCCCTGTTAAAAAAAAACAAATCTAAAAAATAAAGTGCAGTACCGTGTCTACACACCTGGTGGCGCTAGAGGCGCACCAAACCACCACCAGTCGACTAGCCATACATCAATTACTATATAAACCAAGTTTCGTACAGATAAAACACACCGTTGCAGATATATGGACAGTTAAGATTCGGCCAATCAGATGCCCTTTATGCAAATGAGGGTGGTTACTAATGAGGGTGAAAGTCGTTTTTACCTCCCTACCTATATGCCATTTTAACCCTAACCTAACCATAGCCTCAAACTAACCCTAAACCCAAACTAACCATTAGTCCAAAGACTACTTTCAATATTTAACACAAAACAATAAAAAAATATGAACAAACAGTCGATCAAACTCATCTATCCATCTATCCATCTATCCATCTATCCATCTATCTATCCATCCATCCATCCATCCATCCATCACTCCATCACTCCATCACTCCATCCATCCATGTATAACACAGGCCTAAAAACATTCACTTTTTCAAACAAAAACTTTTTTTTTTTTAACAAAAAGTTGTTTAAACTCATGTATCTATATATTCATCTATTCATCTATCTATCTATTTATCTATCTATCCATCCATCCATCCATCCATCCATCACTCCATCCATCCATGTATAACACAGGCCTAAAAACATTCACTTTTTCAAACAAAAACATATTTTTTTTAACAAAAAGTGGTTTAAACTCATGTATCTATATATTCATCTATTCATCTATCTATCCATCCATCCATCCATCCATCCATCACTCCATCACTCCATCCATCAATGTAACACAGGCCTAAAAAACATTCACTTTTTCAAACAAAAACATTTTTTTTAACAAAAACATTTTTTTTAACAAAAAGTTGTTTCAACTCATGTACCTATCTATCTATCCATCCATCCATCCATCCATCCATCCATCCATCCATCCATCCATCCATCCATCCATCACTCCATCCATCAATCTATCTATAGAAATAGACACTTACCTGTCAGCATTGGTGCTGTTTCAGCACTCGTGCTGATATGCACGGCAAATGCAACCATTTTGCATTGACAGGTGAACAGCTGGGGGAAAACTCAAGTTCAGTTTGCGTCAGGGCGTCTGCATGGATGCAGGGTCAAAGGCCAAAGGCCTGGCACGCTACCTCACCTAACCAGCTAAACCTACCCACCACCTGCACAAAAAAACAGAAAACAAAACCAAAAAACACTGACCACTGGCGGGACCTACACAGACCCTACCCAAAATATACCAGGATAGACCACCCCTATATAAAATAACCCTAGATACAACAGCAATTTATAAAATAGACCCCTGTTAAAAAAAAACAAATCTAAAAAATAAAGTGCAGTACCGTGTCTACACACCTGGTGGCGCTAGAGGCGCACCAAACCACCACCAGTCGACTAGCCATACATCAATTACTATATAAACCAAGTTTCGTACAGATAAAACACACCGTTGCAGATATATGGACAGTTAAGATTCGGCCAATCAGATGCCCTTTATGCAAATGAGGGTGGTTACTAATGAGGGTGAAAGTCGTTTTTACCTCCCTACCTATATGCCATTTTAACCCTAACCTAACCATAGCCTCAAACTAACCCTAAACCCAAACTAACCATTAGTCCAAAGACTACTTTCAATATTTAACACAAAACAATAAAAAAATATGAACAAACAGTCGATCAAACTCATCTATCCATCTATCCATCTATCCATCTATCCATCTATCTATCCATCCATCCATCCATCACTCCATCACTCCATCACTCCATCCATCCATGTATAACACAGGCCTAAAAACATTCACTTTTTCAAACAAAAACTTTTTTTTTTTTAACAAAAAGTTGTTTAAACTCATGTATCTATATATTCATCTATTCATCTATCTATCTATTTATCTATCTATCCATCCATCCATCCATCCATCCATCACTCCATCCATCCATGTATAACACAGGCCTAAAAACATTCACTTTTTCAAACAAAAACATATTTTTTTTAACAAAAAGTGGTTTAAACTCATGTATCTATATATTCATCTATTCATCTATCTATCCATCCATCCATCCATCCATCCATCACTCCATCACTCCATCCATCAATGTAACACAGGCCTAAAAAACATTCACTTTTTCAAACAAAAACATTTTTTTTAACAAAAACATTTTTTTTAACAAAAAGTTGTTTCAACTCATGTACCTATCTATCCATCCATCCATCCATCCATCCATCCATCCATCCATCCATCCATCCATCCATCCATCCATCACTCCATCCATCAATCTATCTATAGAAATAGACACTTACCTGTCAGCATTGGTGCTGTTTCAGCACTCGTGCTGATATGCACGGCAAATGCAACCATTTTGCATTGACAGGTGAACAGCTGGGGGAAAACTCAAGTTCAGTTTGCGTCAGGGCGTCTGCATGGATGCAGGGTCAAAGGCCAAAGGCCTGGCACGCTACCTCACCTAACCAGCTAAACCTACCCACCACCTGCACAAAAAAACAGAAAACAAAACCAAAAAACACTGACCACTGGCGGGACCCTACACAGACCCTACCCAAAATATACCAGGATAGACCACCCCTATATAAAATAACCCTAGATACAACAGCAATTTATAAAATAGACCCCTGTTAAAAAAAAACAAATCTAAAAAATAAAGTGCAGTACCGTGTCTACACACCTGGTGGCGCTAGAGGCGCACCAAACCACCACCAGTCGACTAGCCATACATCAATTACTATATAAACCAAGTTTCGTACAGATAAAACACACCGTTGCAGATATATGGACAGTTAAGATTCGGCCAATCAGATGCCCTTTATGCAAATGAGGGTGGTTACTAATGAGGGTGAAAGTCGTTTTTACCTCCCTACCTATATGCCATTTTAACCCTAACCTAACCATAGCCTCAAACTAACCCTAAACCCAAACTAACCATTAGTCCAAAGACTACTTTCAATATTTAACACAAAACAATAAAAAAATATGAACAAACAGTCGATCAAACTCATCTATCCATCTATCCATCTATCCATCTATCCATCTATCTATCCATCCATCCATCCATCACTCCATCACTCCATCACTACTCCATCCATCCATGTATAACACAGGCCTAAAAACATTCACTTTTTCAAACAAAAACTTTTTTTTTTTTAACAAAAAGTTGTTTAAACTCATGTATCTATATATTCATCTATTCATCTATCTATCTATTTATCTATCTATCCATCCATCCATCCATCCATCCATCACTCCATCCATCCATGTATAACACAGGCCTAAAAACATTCACTTTTTCAAACAAAAACATATTTTTTTTAACAAAAAGTGGTTTAAACTCATGTATCTATATATTCATCTATTCATCTATCTATCCATCCATCCATCCATCCATCCATCACTCCATCACTCCATCCATCAATGTAACACAGGCCTAAAAAACATTCACTTTTTCAAACAAAAACATTTTTTTTAACAAAAACATTTTTTTTAACAAAAAGTTGTTTCAACTCATGTACCTATCTATCCATCCATCCATCCATCCATCCATCCATCCATCCATCCATCCATCCATCCATCCATCCATCCATCACTCCATCCATCAATCTATCTATAGAAATAGACACTTACCTGTCAGCATTGGTGCTGTTTCAGCACTCGTGCTGATATGCACGGCAAATGCAACCATTTTGCATTGACAGGTGAACAGCTGGGGGAAAACTCAAGTTCAGTTTGCGTCAGGGCGTCTGCATGGATGCAGGGTCAAAGGCCAAAGGCCTGGCACGCTACCTCACCTAACCAGCTAAACCTACCCACCACCTGCACAAAAAAACAGAAAACAAAACCAAAAAACACTGACCACTGGCGGGACCTACACAGACCCTACCCAAAATATACCAGGATAGACCACCCCTATATAAAATAACCCTAGATACAACAGCAATTTATAAAATAGACCCCTGTTAAAAAAAAACAAATCTAAAAAATAAAGTGCAGTACCGTGTCTACACACCTGGTGGCGCTAGAGGCGCACCAAACCACCACCAGTCGACTAGCCATACATCAATTACTATATAAACCAAGTTTCGTACAGATAAAACACACCGTTGCAGATATATGGACAGTTAAGATTCGGCCAATCAGATGCCCTTTATGCAAATGAGGGTGGTTACTAATGAGGGTGAAAGTCGTTTTTACCTCCCTACCTATATGCCATTTTAACCCTAACCTAACCATAGCCTCAAACTAACCCTAAACCCAAACTAACCATTAGTCCAAAGACTACTTTCAATATTTAACACAAAACAATAAAAAAATATGAACAAACAGTCGATCAAACTCATCTATCCATCTATCCATCTATCCATCTATCCATCTATCTATCCATCCATCCATCCATCCATCCATCACTCCATCACTCCATCACTCCATCCATCCATGTATAACACAGGCCTAAAAACATTCACTTTTTCAAACAAAAACTTTTTTTTTTTTAACAAAAAGTTGTTTAAACTCATGTATCTATATATTCATCTATTCATCTATCTATCTATTTATCTATCTATCCATCCATCCATCCATCCATCCATCACTCCATCCATCCATGTATAACACAGGCCTAAAAACATTCACTTTTTCAAACAAAAACATATTTTTTTTAACAAAAAGTGGTTTAAACTCATGTATCTATATATTCATCTATTCATCTATCTATCCATCCATCCATCCATCCATCCATCACTCCATCACTCCATCCATCAATGTAACACAGGCCTAAAAAACATTCACTTTTTCAAACAAAAACATTTTTTTTAACAAAAACATTTTTTTTAACAAAAAGTTGTTTCAACTCATGTACCTATCTATCCATCCATCCATCCATCCATCCATCCATCCATCCATCCATCCATCCATCCATCCATCACTCCATCCATCAATCTATCTATAGAAATAGACACTTACCTGTCAGCATTGGTGCTGTTTCAGCACTCGTGCTGATATGCACGGCAAATGCAACCATTTTGCATTGACAGGTGAACAGCTGGGGGAAAACTCAAGTTCAGTTTGCGTCAGGGCGTCTGCATGGATGCAGGGTCAAAGGCCAAAGGCCTGGCACGCTACCTCACCTAACCAGCTAAACCTACCCACCACCTGCACAAAAAAACAGAAAACAAAACCAAAAAACACTGACCACTGGCGGGACCTACACAGACCCTACCCAAAATATACCAGGATAGACCACCCCTATATAAAATAACCCTAGATACAACAGCAATTTATAAAATAGACCCCTGTTAAAAAAAAACAAATCTAAAAAATAAAGTGCAGTACCGTGTCTACACACCTGGTGGCGCTAGAGGCGCACCAAACCACCACCAGTCGACTAGCCATACATCAATTACTATATAAACCAAGTTTCGTACAGATAAAACACACCGTTGCAGATATATGGACAGTTAAGATTCGGCCAATCAGATGCCCTTTATGCAAATGAGGGTGGTTACTAATGAGGGTGAAAGTCGTTTTTACCTCCCTACCTATATGCCATTTTAACCCTAACCTAACCATAGCCTCAAACTAACCCTAAACCCAAACTAACCATTAGTCCAAAGACTACTTTCAATATTTAACACAAAACAATAAAAAAATATGAACAAACAGTCGATCAAACTCATCTATCCATCTATCCATCTATCCATCTATCCATCTATCTATCCATCCATCCATCCATCACTCCATCACTCCATCACTCCATCCATCCATGTATAACACAGGCCTAAAAACATTCACTTTTTCAAACAAAAACTTTTTTTTTTTTAACAAAAAGTTGTTTAAACTCATGTATCTATATATTCATCTATTCATCTATCTATCTATTTATCTATCTATCCATCCATCCATCCATCCATCCATCACTCCATCCATCCATGTATAACACAGGCCTAAAAACATTCACTTTTTCAAACAAAAACATATTTTTTTTAACAAAAAGTGGTTTAAACTCATGTATCTATATATTCATCTATTCATCTATCTATCCATCCATCCATCCATCCATCCATCACTCCATCACTCCATCCATCAATGTAACACAGGCCTAAAAAACATTCACTTTTTCAAACAAAAACATTTTTTTTAACAAAAACATTTTTTTTAACAAAAAGTTGTTTCAACTCATGTACCTATCTATCCATCCATCCATCCATCCATCCATCCATCCATCCATCCATCCATCCATCCATCCATCCATCCATCACTCCATCCATCAATCTATCTATAGAAATAGACACTTACCTGTCAGCATTGGTGCTGTTTCAGCACTCGTGCTGATATGCACGGCAAATGCAACCATTTTGCATTGACAGGTGAACAGCTGGGGGAAAACTCAAGTTCAGTTTGCGTCAGGGCGTCTGCATGGATGCAGGGTCAAAGGCCAAAGGCCTGGCACGCTACCTCACCTAACCAGCTAAACCTACCCACCACCTGCACAAAAAAACAGAAAACAAAACCAAAAAACACTGACCACTGGCGGGACCTACACAGACCCTACCCAAAATATACCAGGATAGACCACCCCTATATAAAATAACCCTAGATACAACAGCAATTTATAAAATAGACCCCTGTTAAAAAAAAACAAATCTAAAAAATAAAGTGCAGTACCGTGTCTACACACCTGGTGGCGCTAGAGGCGCACCAAACCACCACCAGTCGACTAGCCATACATCAATTACTATATAAACCAAGTTTCGTACAGATAAAACACACCGTTGCAGATATATGGACAGTTAAGATTCGGCCAATCAGATGCCCTTTATGCAAATGAGGGTGGTTACTAATGAGGGTGAAAGTCGTTTTTACCTCCCTACCTAACCCTAACCTAACCCTAACCCTAACCTAACCAGCTAAACCTACCCACCACCTGCACAAAAAAACAGAAAACAAAACCAAAAAACACTGACCACTGGCGGGACCTACACAGACCCTACCCAAAATATACCAGGATAGACCACCCCTATATAAAATAACCCTAGATACAACAGCAATTTATAAAATAGACCCCTGTTAAAAAAAAACAAATCTAAAAAATAAAGTGCAGTACCGTGTCTACACACCTGGTGGCGCTAGAGGCGCACCAAACCACCACCAGTCGACTAGCCATACATCAATTACTATATAAACCAAGTTTCGTACAGATAAAACACACCGTTGCAGATATATGGACAGTTAAGATTCGGCCAATCAGATGCCCTTTATGCAAATGAGGGTGGTTACTAATGAGGGTGAAAGTCGTTTTTACCTCCCTACCTATATGCCATTTTAACCCTAACCTAACCATAGCCCCAAACTAACCCTAAACCCAAACTAACCATTAGTCCAAAGACTACTTTCAATATTTAACACAAAACAATAAAAAAATATGAACAAACAGTCGATCAAACTCATCTATCCATCTATCCATCTATCCATCTATCCATCTATCCATCTATCTATCCATCCATCCATCCATCACTCCATCACTCCATCACTCCATCCATCCATGTATAACACAGGCCTAAAAACATTCACTTTTTCAAACAAAAACTTTTTTTTTTTTAACAAAAAGTTGTTTAAACTCATGTATCTATATATTCATCTATTCATCTATCTATCTATTTATCTATCTATCCATCCATCCATCCATCACTCCATCACTCCATCCATCCATGTATAACACAGGCCTAAAAACATTCACTTTTTCAAACAAAAACATATTTTTTTTAACAAAAAGTGGTTTAAACTCATGTATCTATATATTCATCTATTCATCTATCTATCCATCCATCCATCCATCCATCCATCACTCCATCACTCCATCCATCAATGTAACACAGGCCTAAAAAACATTCACTTTTTCAAACAAAAACATTTTTTTAACAAAAACATTTTTTTTAACAAAAAGTTGTTTCAACTCATGTACCTATCTATCCATCCATCCATCCATCCATCCATCCATCCATCCATCCATCCATCCATCCATCCATCCATCCATCCATCCATCCATCCATCCATCACTCCATCCATCAATCTATCTATAGAAATAGACACTTACCTGTCAGCATTGGTGCTGTTTCAGCACTCGTGCTGATATGCACGGCAAATGCAACCATTTTGCATTGACAGGTGAACAGCTGGGGGAAAACTCAAGTTCAGTTTGCGTCAGGGCGTCTGCATGGATGCAGGGTCAAAGGCCAAAGGCCTGGCACGCTACCTCACCTAACCAGCTAAACCTACCCACCACCTGCACAAAAAAACAGAAAACAAAACCAAAAAACACTGACCACTGGCGGGACCTACACAGACCCTACCCAAAATATACCAGGATAGACCACCCCTATATAAAATAACCCTAGATACAACAGCAATTTATCAAATAGACCCCTGTTAAAAAAAAACAAATCTAAAAAATAAAGTGCAGTACCGTGTCTACACACCTGGTGGCGCTAGAGGCGCACCAAACCACCACCAGTCGACTAGCCATACATCAATTACTATATAAACCAAGTTTCGTACAGATAAAACACACCGTTGCAGATATATGGACAGTTAAGATTCAGCCAATCAGATGCCCTTTATGCAAATGAGGGTGGTTACTAATGAGGGTGAAAGTCGTTTTTACCTCCCTACCTAACCCTAACCCTAACCCTAACCCTAACTCTAACCTACTCTAACACTCTAACCTATCTATCCATCCATCCATCCATCCATCCATCCATCCATCCATCCATCACTCCATCCATCAATCTATCTATAGAAATAGACACTTACCTGTCAGCATTGGTGCTGTTTCAGCACTCGTGCTGATATGCACGGCAAATGCAACCATTTTGCATTGACAGGTGAACAGCTGGGGGAAAACTCAAGTTCAGTTTGCGTCAGGGCGTCTGCATGGATGCAGGGTCAAAGGCCAAAGGCCTGGCACGCTACCTCACCTAACCAGCTAAACCTACCCACCACCTGCACAAAAAAACAGAAAACAAAACCAAAAAACACTGACCACTGGCGGGACCTACACAGACCCTACCCAAAATATACCAGGATAGACCACCCCTATATAAAATAACCCTAGATACAACAGCAATTTATAAAATAGACCCCTGTTAAAAAAAAACAAATCTAAAAAATAAAGTGCAGTACCGTGTCTACACACCTGGTGGCGCTAGAGGCGCACCAAACCACCACCAGTCGACTAGCCATACATCAATTACTATATAAACCAAGTTTCGTACAGATAAAACACACCGTTGCAGATATATGGACAGTTAAGATTCGGCCAATCAGATGCCCTTTATGCAAATGAGGGTGGTTACTAATGAGGGTGAAAGTCGTTTTTACCTCCCTACCTAACCCTAACTCTCTAACCCTAACTCTAACCCTAACTCTAACCCTAACCCTAACCCTAACCCTAACTCTAACCCTAACCCTAAGCAATTTATAAAATAGACCCCTGTTAAAAAAAAACAAATCTAAAAAATAAAGTGCAGTACCGTGTCTACACACCTGGTGGCGCTAGAGGCGCACCAAACCACCACCAGTCGACTAGCCATACATCAATTACTATATAAACCAAGTTTCGTACAGATAAAACACACCGTTGCAGATATATGGACAGTTAAGATTCGGCCAATCAGATGCCCTTTATGCAAATGAGGGTGGTTACTAATGAGGGTGAAAGTCGTTTTTACCTCCCTACCTATATGCCATTTTAACCCTAACCTAACCATAGCCCCAAACTAACCCTAAACCCAAACTAACCATTAGTCCAAAGACTACTTTCAATATTTAACACAAAACAATAAAAAAATATGAACAAACAGTCGATCAAACTCATCTATCCATCTATCCATCTATCCATCTATCCATCTATCCATCTATCTATCCATCCATCCATCCATCACTCCATCACTCCATCACTCCATCCATCCATGTATAACACAGGCCTAAAAACATTCACTTTTTCAAACAAAAACTTTTTTTTTTTTAACAAAAAGTTGTTTAAACTCATGTATCTATATATTCATCTATTCATCTATCTATCTATTTATCTATCTATCCATCCATCCATCCATCACTCCATCACTCCATCCATCCATGTATAACACAGGCCTAAAAACATTCACTTTTTCAAACAAAAACATATTTTTTTTAACAAAAAGTGGTTTAAACTCATGTATCTATATATTCATCTATTCATCTATCTATCCATCCATCCATCCATCCATCCATCACTCCATCACTCCATCCATCAATGTAACACAGGCCTAAAAAACATTCACTTTTTCAAACAAAAACATTTTTTTAACAAAAACATTTTTTTTAACAAAAAGTTGTTTCAACTCATGTACCTATCTATCCATCCATCCATCCATCCATCCATCCATCCATCCATCCATCCATCCATCCATCCATCCATCCATCCATCCATCACTCCATCCATCAATCTATCTATAGAAATAGACACTTACCTGTCAGCATTGGTGCTGTTTCAGCACTCGTGCTGATATGCACGGCAAATGCAACCATTTTGCATTGACAGGTGAACAGCTGGGGGAAAACTCAAGTTCAGTTTGCGTCAGGGCGTCTGCATGGATGCAGGGTCAAAGGCCAAAGGCCTGGCACGCTACCTCACCTAACCAGCTAAACCTACCCACCACCTGCACAAAAAAACAGAAAACAAAACCAAAAAACACTGACCACTGGCGGGACCTACACAGACCCTACCCAAAATATACCAGGATAGACCACCCCTATATAAAATAACCCTAGATACAACAGCAATTTATCAAATAGACCCCTGTTAAAAAAAAACAAATCTAAAAAATAAAGTGCAGTACCGTGTCTACACACCTGGTGGCGCTAGAGGCGCACCAAACCACCACCAGTCGACTAGCCATACATCAATTACTATATAAACCAAGTTTCGTACAGATAAAACACACCGTTGCAGATATATGGACAGTTAAGATTCGGCCAATCAGATGCCCTTTATGCAAATGAGGGTGGTTACTAATGAGGGTGAAAGTCGTTTTTACCTCCCTACCTATATGCCATTTTAACCCTAACCTAACCATAGCCCCAAACTAACCCTAAACCCAAACTAACCATTAGTCCAAAGACTACTTTCAATATTTAACACAAAACAATAAAAAAATATGAACAAACAGTCGATCAAACTCATCTATCCATCTATCCATCTATCCATCTATCCATCTATCCATCTATCTATCCATCCATCCATCCATCACTCCATCACTCCATCACTCCATCCATCCATGTATAACACAGGCCTAAAAACATTCACTTTTTCAAACAAAAACTTTTTTTTTTTTAACAAAAAGTTGTTTAAACTCATGTATCTATATATTCATCTATTCATCTATCTATCTATTTATCTATCTATCCATCCATCCATCCATCCATCCATCCATCACTCCATCACTCCATCCATCCATGTATAACACAGGCCTAAAAACATTCACTTTTTCAAACAAAAACATATTTTTTTTAACAAAAAGTGGTTTAAACTCATGTATCTATATATTCATCTATTCATCTATCTATCCATCCATCCATCCATCCATCCATCACTCCATCACTCCATCCATCAATGTAACACAGGCCTAAAAAACATTCACTTTTTCAAACAAAAACATTTTTTTTAACAAAAACATTTTTTTTAACAAAAAGTTGTTTAAACTCATGTACCTATCTATCCATCCATCCATCCATCCATCCATCCATCCATCCATCCATCACTCCATCCATCAATCTATCTATAGAAATAGACACTTACCTGTCAGCATTGGTGCTGTTTCAGCACTCGTGCTGATATGCACGGCAAATGCAACCATTTTGCATTGACAGGTGAACAGCTGGGGGAAAACTCAAGTTCAGTTTGCGTCAGGGCGTCTGCATGGATGCAGGGTCAAAGGCCAAAGGCCTGGCACGCTACCTCACCTAACCAGCTAAACCTACCCACCACCTGCACAAAAAAACAGAAAACAAAACCAAAAAACACTGACCACTGGCGGGACCTACACAGACCCTACCCAAAATATACCAGGATAGACCACCCCTATATAAAATAACCCTAGATACAACAGCAATTTATAAAATAGACCCCTGTTAAAAAAAAACAAATCTAAAAAATAAAGTGCAGTACCGTGTCTACACACCTGGTGGCGCTAGAGGCGCACCAAACCACCACCAGTCGACTAGCCATACATCAATTACTATATAAACCAAGTTTCGTACAGATAAAACACACCGTTGCAGATATATGGACAGTTAAGATTCGGCCAATCAGATGCCCTTTATGCAAATGAGGGTGGTTACTAATGAGGGTGAAAGTCGTTTTTACCTCCCTACCTAACCCTAACTCTCTAACCCTAACTCTAACCCTAACTCTAACCCTAACCCTAACCCTAACCCTAACTCTAACCCTAACCCTAAGCAATTTATAAAATAGACCCCTGTTAAAAAAAAACAAATCTAAAAAATAAAGTGCAGTACCGTGTCTACACACCTGGTGGCGCTAGAGGCGCACCAAACCACCACCAGTCGACTAGCCATACATCAATTACTATATAAACCAAGTTTCGTACAGATAAAACACACCGTTGCAGATATATGGACAGTTAAGATTCGGCCAATCAGATGCCCTTTATGCAAATGAGGGTGGTTACTAATGAGGGTGAAAGTCGTTTTTACCTCCCTACCTATATGCCATTTTAACCCTAACCTAACCATAGCCCCAAACTAACCCTAAACCCAAACTAACCATTAGTCCAAAGACTACTTTCAATATTTAACACAAAACAATAAAAAAATATGAACAAACAGTCGATCAAACTCATCTATCCATCTATCCATCTATCCATCTATCCATCTATCCATCTATCTATCCATCCATCCATCCATCACTCCATCACTCCATCACTCCATCCATCCATGTATAACACAGGCCTAAAAACATTCACTTTTTCAAACAAAAACTTTTTTTTTTTTAACAAAAAGTTGTTTAAACTCATGTATCTATATATTCATCTATTCATCTATCTATCTATTTATCTATCTATCCATCCATCCATCCATCACTCCATCACTCCATCCATCCATGTATAACACAGGCCTAAAAACATTCACTTTTTCAAACAAAAACATATTTTTTTTAACAAAAAGTGGTTTAAACTCATGTATCTATATATTCATCTATTCATCTATCTATCCATCCATCCATCCATCCATCCATCACTCCATCACTCCATCCATCAATGTAACACAGGCCTAAAAAACATTCACTTTTTCAAACAAAAACATTTTTTTAACAAAAACATTTTTTTTAACAAAAAGTTGTTTCAACTCATGTACCTATCTATCCATCCATCCATCCATCCATCCATCCATCCATCCATCCATCCATCCATCCATCCATCCATCCATCCATCCATCACTCCATCCATCAATCTATCTATAGAAATAGACACTTACCTGTCAGCATTGGTGCTGTTTCAGCACTCGTGCTGATATGCACGGCAAATGCAACCATTTTGCATTGACAGGTGAACAGCTGGGGGAAAACTCAAGTTCAGTTTGCGTCAGGGCGTCTGCATGGATGCAGGGTCAAAGGCCAAAGGCCTGGCACGCTACCTCACCTAACCAGCTAAACCTACCCACCACCTGCACAAAAAAACAGAAAACAAAACCAAAAAACACTGACCACTGGCGGGACCTACACAGACCCTACCCAAAATATACCAGGATAGACCACCCCTATATAAAATAACCCTAGATACAACAGCAATTTATCAAATAGACCCCTGTTAAAAAAAAACAAATCTAAAAAATAAAGTGCAGTACCGTGTCTACACACCTGGTGGCGCTAGAGGCGCACCAAACCACCACCAGTCGACTAGCCATACATCAATTACTATATAAACCAAGTTTCGTACAGATAAAACACACCGTTGCAGATATATGGACAGTTAAGATTCGGCCAATCAGATGCCCTTTATGCAAATGAGGGTGGTTACTAATGAGGGTGAAAGTCGTTTTTACCTCCCTACCTATATGCCATTTTAACCCTAACCTAACCATAGCCCCAAACTAACCCTAAACCCAAACTAACCATTAGTCCAAAGACTACTTTCAATATTTAACACAAAACAATAAAAAAATATGAACAAACAGTCGATCAAACTCATCTATCCATCTATCCATCTATCCATCTATCCATCTATCCATCTATCTATCCATCCATCCATCCATCACTCCATCACTCCATCACTCCATCCATCCATGTATAACACAGGCCTAAAAACATTCACTTTTTCAAACAAAAACTTTTTTTTTACCCTACCCAAAATATACCAGGATAGACCACCCCTATATAAAATAACCCTAGATACAACAGCAATTTATCAAATAGACCCCTGTTAAAAAAAAACAAATCTAAAAAATAAAGTGCAGTACCGTGTCTACACACCTGGTGGCGCTAGAGGCGCACCAAACCACCACCAGTCGACTAGCCATACATCAATTACTATATAAACCAAGTTTCGTACAGATAAAACACACCGTTGCAGATATATGGACAGTTAAGATTCAGCCAATCAGATGCCCTTTATGCAAATGAGGGTGGTTACTAATGAGGGTGAAAGTCGTTTTTACCTCCCTACCTAACCCTAACCCTAACCCTAACCCTAACTCTAACCTACTCTAACACTCTAACCTATCTATCCATCCATCCATCCATCCATCCATCCATCCATCCATCCATCACTCCATCCATCAATCTATCTATAGAAATAGACACTTACCTGTCAGCATTGGTGCTGTTTCAGCACTCGTGCTGATATGCACGGCAAATGCAACCATTTTGCATTGACAGGTGAACAGCTGGGGGAAAACTCAAGTTCAGTTTGCGTCAGGGCGTCTGCATGGATGCAGGGTCAAAGGCCAAAGGCCTGGCACGCTACCTCACCTAACCAGCTAAACCTACCCACCACCTGCACAAAAAAACAGAAAACAAAACCAAAAAACACTGACCACTGGCGGGACCTACACAGACCCTACCCAAAATATACCAGGATAGACCACCCCTATATAAAATAACCCTAGATACAACAGCAATTTATAAAATAGACCCCTGTTAAAAAAAAACAAATCTAAAAAATAAAGTGCAGTACCGTGTCTACACACCTGGTGGCGCTAGAGGCGCACCAAACCACCACCAGTCGACTAGCCATACATCAATTACTATATAAACCAAGTTTCGTACAGATAAAACACACCGTTGCAGATATATGGACAGTTAAGATTCGGCCAATCAGATGCCCTTTATGCAAATGAGGGTGGTTACTAATGAGGGTGAAAGTCGTTTTTACCTCCCTACCTAACCCTAACTCTCTAACCCTAACTCTAACCCTAACTCTAACCCTAACCCTAACCCTAACCCTAACTCTAACCCTAACCCTAAGCAATTTATAAAATAGACCCCTGTTAAAAAAAAACAAATCTAAAAAATAAAGTGCAGTACCGTGTCTACACACCTGGTGGCGCTAGAGGCGCACCAAACCACCACCAGTCGACTAGCCATACATCAATTACTATATAAACCAAGTTTCGTACAGATAAAACACACCGTTGCAGATATATGGACAGTTAAGATTCGGCCAATCAGATGCCCTTTATGCAAATGAGGGTGGTTACTAATGAGGGTGAAAGTCGTTTTTACCTCCCTACCTATATGCCATTTTAACCCTAACCTAACCATAGCCCCAAACTAACCCTAAACCCAAACTAACCATTAGTCCAAAGACTACTTTCAATATTTAACACAAAACAATAAAAAAATATGAACAAACAGTCGATCAAACTCATCTATCCATCTATCCATCTATCCATCTATCCATCTATCCATCTATCTATCCATCCATCCATCCATCACTCCATCACTCCATCACTCCATCCATCCATGTATAACACAGGCCTAAAAACATTCACTTTTTCAAACAAAAACTTTTTTTTTTTTAACAAAAAGTTGTTTAAACTCATGTATCTATATATTCATCTATTCATCTATCTATCTATTTATCTATCTATCCATCCATCCATCCATCACTCCATCACTCCATCCATCCATGTATAACACAGGCCTAAAAACATTCACTTTTTCAAACAAAAACATATTTTTTTTAACAAAAAGTGGTTTAAACTCATGTATCTATATATTCATCTATTCATCTATCTATCCATCCATCCATCCATCCATCCATCACTCCATCACTCCATCCATCAATGTAACACAGGCCTAAAAAACATTCACTTTTTCAAACAAAAACATTTTTTTAACAAAAACATTTTTTTTAACAAAAAGTTGTTTCAACTCATGTACCTATCTATCCATCCATCCATCCATCCATCCATCCATCCATCCATCCATCCATCCATCCATCCATCCATCCATCCATCCATCACTCCATCCATCAATCTATCTATAGAAATAGACACTTACCTGTCAGCATTGGTGCTGTTTCAGCACTCGTGCTGATATGCACGGCAAATGCAACCATTTTGCATTGACAGGTGAACAGCTGGGGGAAAACTCAAGTTCAGTTTGCGTCAGGGCGTCTGCATGGATGCAGGGTCAAAGGCCAAAGGCCTGGCACGCTACCTCACCTAACCAGCTAAACCTACCCACCACCTGCACAAAAAAACAGAAAACAAAACCAAAAAACACTGACCACTGGCGGGACCTACACAGACCCTACCCAAAATATACCAGGATAGACCACCCCTATATAAAATAACCCTAGATACAACAGCAATTTATCAAATAGACCCCTGTTAAAAAAAAACAAATCTAAAAAATAAAGTGCAGTACCGTGTCTACACACCTGGTGGCGCTAGAGGCGCACCAAACCACCACCAGTCGACTAGCCATACATCAATTACTATATAAACCAAGTTTCGTACAGATAAAACACACCGTTGCAGATATATGGACAGTTAAGATTCGGCCAATCAGATGCCCTTTATGCAAATGAGGGTGGTTACTAATGAGGGTGAAAGTCGTTTTTACCTCCCTACCTATATGCCATTTTAACCCTAACCTAACCATAGCCCCAAACTAACCCTAAACCCAAACTAACCATTAGTCCAAAGACTACTTTCAATATTTAACACAAAACAATAAAAAAATATGAACAAACAGTCGATCAAACTCATCTATCCATCTATCCATCTATCCATCTATCCATCTATCCATCTATCTATCCATCCATCCATCCATCACTCCATCACTCCATCACTCCATCCATCCATGTATAACACAGGCCTAAAAACATTCACTTTTTCAAACAAAAACTTTTTTTTTTTTAACAAAAAGTTGTTTAAACTCATGTATCTATATATTCATCTATTCATCTATCTATCTATTTATCTATCTATCCATCCATCCATCCATCCATCCATCCATCACTCCATCACTCCATCCATCCATGTATAACACAGGCCTAAAAACATTCACTTTTTCAAACAAAAACATATTTTTTTTAACAAAAAGTGGTTTAAACTCATGTATCTATATATTCATCTATTCATCTATCTATCCATCCATCCATCCATCCATCCATCACTCCATCACTCCATCCATCAATGTAACACAGGCCTAAAAAACATTCACTTTTTCAAACAAAAACATTTTTTTTAACAAAAACATTTTTTTTAACAAAAAGTTGTTTAAACTCATGTACCTATCTATCCATCCATCCATCCATCCATCCATCCATCCATCCATCCATCACTCCATCCATCAATCTATCTATAGAAATAGACACTTACCTGTCAGCATTGGTGCTGTTTCAGCACTCGTGCTGATATGCACGGCAAATGCAACCATTTTGCATTGACAGGTGAACAGCTGGGGGAAAACTCAAGTTCAGTTTGCGTCAGGGCGTCTGCATGGATGCAGGGTCAAAGGCCAAAGGCCTGGCACGCTACCTCACCTAACCAGCTAAACCTACCCACCACCTGCACAAAAAAACAGAAAACAAAACCAAAAAACACTGACCACTGGCGGGACCTACACAGACCCTACCCAAAATATACCAGGATAGACCACCCCTATATAAAATAACCCTAGATACAACAGCAATTTATAAAATAGACCCCTGTTAAAAAAAAACAAATCTAAAAAATAAAGTGCAGTACCGTGTCTACACACCTGGTGGCGCTAGAGGCGCACCAAACCACCACCAGTCGACTAGCCATACATCAATTACTATATAAACCAAGTTTCGTACAGATAAAACACACCGTTGCAGATATATGGACAGTTAAGATTCGGCCAATCAGATGCCCTTTATGCAAATGAGGGTGGTTACTAATGAGGGTGAAAGTCGTTTTTACCTCCCTACCTAACCCTAACTCTCTAACCCTAACTCTAACCCTAACTCTAACCCTAACCCTAACCCTAACCCTAACTCTAACCCTAACCCTAAGCAATTTATAAAATAGACCCCTGTTAAAAAAAAACAAATCTAAAAAATAAAGTGCAGTACCGTGTCTACACACCTGGTGGCGCTAGAGGCGCACCAAACCACCACCAGTCGACTAGCCATACATCAATTACTATATAAACCAAGTTTCGTACAGATAAAACACACCGTTGCAGATATATGGACAGTTAAGATTCGGCCAATCAGATGCCCTTTATGCAAATGAGGGTGGTTACTAATGAGGGTGAAAGTCGTTTTTACCTCCCTACCTATATGCCATTTTAACCCTAACCTAACCATAGCCCCAAACTAACCCTAAACCCAAACTAACCATTAGTCCAAAGACTACTTTCAATATTTAACACAAAACAATAAAAAAATATGAACAAACAGTCGATCAAACTCATCTATCCATCTATCCATCTATCCATCTATCCATCTATCCATCTATCTATCCATCCATCCATCCATCACTCCATCACTCCATCACTCCATCCATCCATGTATAACACAGGCCTAAAAACATTCACTTTTTCAAACAAAAACTTTTTTTTTTTTAACAAAAAGTTGTTTAAACTCATGTATCTATATATTCATCTATTCATCTATCTATCTATTTATCTATCTATCCATCCATCCATCCATCACTCCATCACTCCATCCATCCATGTATAACACAGGCCTAAAAACATTCACTTTTTCAAACAAAAACATATTTTTTTTAACAAAAAGTGGTTTAAACTCATGTATCTATATATTCATCTATTCATCTATCTATCCATCCATCCATCCATCCATCCATCACTCCATCACTCCATCCATCAATGTAACACAGGCCTAAAAAACATTCACTTTTTCAAACAAAAACATTTTTTTAACAAAAACATTTTTTTTAACAAAAAGTTGTTTCAACTCATGTACCTATCTATCCATCCATCCATCCATCCATCCATCCATCCATCCATCCATCCATCCATCCATCCATCCATCCATCCATCCATCACTCCATCCATCAATCTATCTATAGAAATAGACACTTACCTGTCAGCATTGGTGCTGTTTCAGCACTCGTGCTGATATGCACGGCAAATGCAACCATTTTGCATTGACAGGTGAACAGCTGGGGGAAAACTCAAGTTCAGTTTGCGTCAGGGCGTCTGCATGGATGCAGGGTCAAAGGCCAAAGGCCTGGCACGCTACCTCACCTAACCAGCTAAACCTACCCACCACCTGCACAAAAAAACAGAAAACAAAACCAAAAAACACTGACCACTGGCGGGACCTACACAGACCCTACCCAAAATATACCAGGATAGACCACCCCTATATAAAATAACCCTAGATACAACAGCAATTTATCAAATAGACCCCTGTTAAAAAAAAACAAATCTAAAAAATAAAGTGCAGTACCGTGTCTACACACCTGGTGGCGCTAGAGGCGCACCAAACCACCACCAGTCGACTAGCCATACATCAATTACTATATAAACCAAGTTTCGTACAGATAAAACACACCGTTGCAGATATATGGACAGTTAAGATTCGGCCAATCAGATGCCCTTTATGCAAATGAGGGTGGTTACTAATGAGGGTGAAAGTCGTTTTTACCTCCCTACCTATATGCCATTTTAACCCTAACCTAACCATAGCCCCAAACTAACCCTAAACCCAAACTAACCATTAGTCCAAAGACTACTTTCAATATTTAACACAAAACAATAAAAAAATATGAACAAACAGTCGATCAAACTCATCTATCCATCTATCCATCTATCCATCTATCCATCTATCCATCTATCTATCCATCCATCCATCCATCACTCCATCACTCCATCACTCCATCCATCCATGTATAACACAGGCCTAAAAACATTCACTTTTTCAAACAAAAACTTTTTTTTTTTTAACAAAAAGTTGTTTAAACTCATGTATCTATATATTCATCTATTCATCTATCTATCTATTTATCTATCTATCCATCCATCCATCCATCCATCCATCCATCACTCCATCACTCCATCCATCCATGTATAACACAGGCCTAAAAACATTCACTTTTTCAAACAAAAACATATTTTTTTTAACAAAAAGTGGTTTAAACTCATGTATCTATATATTCATCTATTCATCTATCTATCCATCCATCCATCCATCCATCCATCACTCCATCACTCCATCCATCAATGTAACACAGGCCTAAAAAACATTCACTTTTTCAAACAAAAACATTTTTTTTAACAAAAACATTTTTTTTAACAAAAAGTTGTTTAAACTCATGTACCTATCTATCCATCCATCCATCCATCCATCCATCCATCCATCCATCCATCACTCCATCCATCAATCTATCTATAGAAATAGACACTTACCTGTCAGCATTGGTGCTGTTTCAGCACTCGTGCTGATATGCACGGCAAATGCAACCATTTTGCATTGACAGGTGAACAGCTGGGGGAAAACTCAAGTTCAGTTTGCGTCAGGGCGTCTGCATGGATGCAGGGTCAAAGGCCAAAGGCCTGGCACGCTACCTCACCTAACCAGCTAAACCTACCCACCACCTGCACAAAAAAACAGAAAACAAAACCAAAAAACACTGACCACTGGCGGGACCTACACAGACCCTACCCAAAATATACCAGGATAGACCACCCCTATATAAAATAACCCTAGATACAACAGCAATTTATAAAATAGACCCCTGTTAAAAAAAAACAAATCTAAAAAATAAAGTGCAGTACCGTGTCTACACACCTGGTGGCGCTAGAGGCGCACCAAACCACCACCAGTCGACTAGCCATACATCAATTACTATATAAACCAAGTTTCGTACAGATAAAACACACCGTTGCAGATATATGGACAGTTAAGATTCGGCCAATCAGATGCCCTTTATGCAAATGAGGGTGGTTACTAATGAGGGTGAAAGTCGTTTTTACCTCCCTACCTAACCCTAACTCTCTAACCCTAACTCTAACCCTAACTCTAACCCTAACCCTAACCCTAACCCTAACTCTAACCCTAACCCTAAGCAATTTATAAAATAGACCCCTGTTAAAAAAAAACAAATCTAAAAAATAAAGTGCAGTACCGTGTCTACACACCTGGTGGCGCTAGAGGCGCACCAAACCACCACCAGTCGACTAGCCATACATCAATTACTATATAAACCAAGTTTCGTACAGATAAAACACACCGTTGCAGATATATGGACAGTTAAGATTCGGCCAATCAGATGCCCTTTATGCAAATGAGGGTGGTTACTAATGAGGGTGAAAGTCGTTTTTACCTCCCTACCTATATGCCATTTTAACCCTAACCTAACCATAGCCCCAAACTAACCCTAAACCCAAACTAACCATTAGTCCAAAGACTACTTTCAATATTTAACACAAAACAATAAAAAAATATGAACAAACAGTCGATCAAACTCATCTATCCATCTATCCATCTATCCATCTATCCATCTATCCATCTATCTATCCATCCATCCATCCATCACTCCATCACTCCATCACTCCATCCATCCATGTATAACACAGGCCTAAAAACATTCACTTTTTCAAACAAAAACTTTTTTTTTTTTAACAAAAAGTTGTTTAAACTCATGTATCTATATATTCATCTATTCATCTATCTATCTATTTATCTATCTATCCATCCATCCATCCATCACTCCATCACTCCATCCATCCATGTATAACACAGGCCTAAAAACATTCACTTTTTCAAACAAAAACATATTTTTTTTAACAAAAAGTGGTTTAAACTCATGTATCTATATATTCATCTATTCATCTATCTATCCATCCATCCATCCATCCATCCATCACTCCATCACTCCATCCATCAATGTAACACAGGCCTAAAAAACATTCACTTTTTCAAACAAAAACATTTTTTTAACAAAAACATTTTTTTTAACAAAAAGTTGTTTCAACTCATGTACCTATCTATCCATCCATCCATCCATCCATCCATCCATCCATCCATCCATCCATCCATCCATCCATCCATCCATCCATCCATCACTCCATCCATCAATCTATCTATAGAAATAGACACTTACCTGTCAGCATTGGTGCTGTTTCAGCACTCGTGCTGATATGCACGGCAAATGCAACCATTTTGCATTGACAGGTGAACAGCTGGGGGAAAACTCAAGTTCAGTTTGCGTCAGGGCGTCTGCATGGATGCAGGGTCAAAGGCCAAAGGCCTGGCACGCTACCTCACCTAACCAGCTAAACCTACCCACCACCTGCACAAAAAAACAGAAAACAAAACCAAAAAACACTGACCACTGGCGGGACCTACACAGACCCTACCCAAAATATACCAGGATAGACCACCCCTATATAAAATAACCCTAGATACAACAGCAATTTATCAAATAGACCCCTGTTAAAAAAAAACAAATCTAAAAAATAAAGTGCAGTACCGTGTCTACACACCTGGTGGCGCTAGAGGCGCACCAAACCACCACCAGTCGACTAGCCATACATCAATTACTATATAAACCAAGTTTCGTACAGATAAAACACACCGTTGCAGATATATGGACAGTTAAGATTCGGCCAATCAGATGCCCTTTATGCAAATGAGGGTGGTTACTAATGAGGGTGAAAGTCGTTTTTACCTCCCTACCTATATGCCATTTTAACCCTAACCTAACCATAGCCCCAAACTAACCCTAAACCCAAACTAACCATTAGTCCAAAGACTACTTTCAATATTTAACACAAAACAATAAAAAAATATGAACAAACAGTCGATCAAACTCATCTATCCATCTATCCATCTATCCATCTATCCATCTATCCATCTATCTATCCATCCATCCATCCATCACTCCATCACTCCATCACTCCATCCATCCATGTATAACACAGGCCTAAAAACATTCACTTTTTCAAACAAAAACTTTTTTTTTTTTAACAAAAAGTTGTTTAAACTCATGTATCTATATATTCATCTATTCATCTATCTATCTATTTATCTATCTATCCATCCATCCATCCATCCATCCATCCATCACTCCATCACTCCATCCATCCATGTATAACACAGGCCTAAAAACATTCACTTTTTCAAACAAAAACATATTTTTTTTAACAAAAAGTGGTTTAAACTCATGTATCTATATATTCATCTATTCATCTATCTATCCATCCATCCATCCATCCATCCATCACTCCATCACTCCATCCATCAATGTAACACAGGCCTAAAAAACATTCACTTTTTCAAACAAAAACATTTTTTTTAACAAAAACATTTTTTTTAACAAAAAGTTGTTTAAACTCATGTACCTATCTATCCATCCATCCATCCATCCATCCATCCATCCATCCATCCATCACTCCATCCATCAATCTATCTATAGAAATAGACACTTACCTGTCAGCATTGGTGCTGTTTCAGCACTCGTGCTGATATGCACGGCAAATGCAACCATTTTGCATTGACAGGTGAACAGCTGGGGGAAAACTCAAGTTCAGTTTGCGTCAGGGCGTCTGCATGGATGCAGGGTCAAAGGCCAAAGGCCTGGCACGCTACCTCACCTAACCAGCTAAACCTACCCACCACCTGCACAAAAAAACAGAAAACAAAACCAAAAAACACTGACCACTGGCGGGACCTACACAGACCCTACCCAAAATATACCAGGATAGACCACCCCTATATAAAATAACCCTAGATACAACAGCAATTTATAAAATAGACCCCTGTTAAAAAAAAACAAATCTAAAAAATAAAGTGCAGTACCGTGTCTACACACCTGGTGGCGCTAGAGGCGCACCAAACCACCACCAGTCGACTAGCCATACATCAATTACTATATAAACCAAGTTTCGTACAGATAAAACACACCGTTGCAGATATATGGACAGTTAAGATTCGGCCAATCAGATGCCCTTTATGCAAATGAGGGTGGTTACTAATGAGGGTGAAAGTCGTTTTTACCTCCCTACCTAACCCTAACTCTCTAACCCTAACTCTAACCCTAACTCTAACCCTAACCCTAACCCTAACCCTAACTCTAACCCTAACCCTAAGCAATTTATAAAATAGACCCCTGTTAAAAAAAAACAAATCTAAAAAATAAAGTGCAGTACCGTGTCTACACACCTGGTGGCGCTAGAGGCGCACCAAACCACCACCAGTCGACTAGCCATACATCAATTACTATATAAACCAAGTTTCGTACAGATAAAACACACCGTTGCAGATATATGGACAGTTAAGATTCGGCCAATCAGATGCCCTTTATGCAAATGAGGGTGGTTACTAATGAGGGTGAAAGTCGTTTTTACCTCCCTACCTATATGCCATTTTAACCCTAACCTAACCATAGCCCCAAACTAACCCTAAACCCAAACTAACCATTAGTCCAAAGACTACTTTCAATATTTAACACAAAACAATAAAAAAATATGAACAAACAGTCGATCAAACTCATCTATCCATCTATCCATCTATCCATCTATCCATCTATCCATCTATCTATCCATCCATCCATCCATCACTCCATCACTCCATCACTCCATCCATCCATGTATAACACAGGCCTAAAAACATTCACTTTTTCAAACAAAAACTTTTTTTTTTTTAACAAAAAGTTGTTTAAACTCATGTATCTATATATTCATCTATTCATCTATCTATCTATTTATCTATCTATCCATCCATCCATCCATCACTCCATCACTCCATCCATCCATGTATAACACAGGCCTAAAAACATTCACTTTTTCAAACAAAAACATATTTTTTTTAACAAAAAGTGGTTTAAACTCATGTATCTATATATTCATCTATTCATCTATCTATCCATCCATCCATCCATCCATCCATCACTCCATCACTCCATCCATCAATGTAACACAGGCCTAAAAAACATTCACTTTTTCAAACAAAAACATTTTTTTAACAAAAACATTTTTTTTAACAAAAAGTTGTTTCAACTCATGTACCTATCTATCCATCCATCCATCCATCCATCCATCCATCCATCCATCCATCCATCCATCCATCCATCCATCCATCCATCCATCACTCCATCCATCAATCTATCTATAGAAATAGACACTTACCTGTCAGCATTGGTGCTGTTTCAGCACTCGTGCTGATATGCACGGCAAATGCAACCATTTTGCATTGACAGGTGAACAGCTGGGGGAAAACTCAAGTTCAGTTTGCGTCAGGGCGTCTGCATGGATGCAGGGTCAAAGGCCAAAGGCCTGGCACGCTACCTCACCTAACCAGCTAAACCTACCCACCACCTGCACAAAAAAACAGAAAACAAAACCAAAAAACACTGACCACTGGCGGGACCTACACAGACCCTACCCAAAATATACCAGGATAGACCACCCCTATATAAAATAACCCTAGATACAACAGCAATTTATCAAATAGACCCCTGTTAAAAAAAAACAAATCTAAAAAATAAAGTGCAGTACCGTGTCTACACACCTGGTGGCGCTAGAGGCGCACCAAACCACCACCAGTCGACTAGCCATACATCAATTACTATATAAACCAAGTTTCGTACAGATAAAACACACCGTTGCAGATATATGGACAGTTAAGATTCGGCCAATCAGATGCCCTTTATGCAAATGAGGGTGGTTACTAATGAGGGTGAAAGTCGTTTTTACCTCCCTACCTATATGCCATTTTAACCCTAACCTAACCATAGCCCCAAACTAACCCTAAACCCAAACTAACCATTAGTCCAAAGACTACTTTCAATATTTAACACAAAACAATAAAAAAATATGAACAAACAGTCGATCAAACTCATCTATCCATCTATCCATCTATCCATCTATCCATCTATCCATCTATCTATCCATCCATCCATCCATCACTCCATCACTCCATCACTCCATCCATCCATGTATAACACAGGCCTAAAAACATTCACTTTTTCAAACAAAAACTTTTTTTTTTTTAACAAAAAGTTGTTTAAACTCATGTATCTATATATTCATCTATTCATCTATCTATCTATTTATCTATCTATCCATCCATCCATCCATCCATCCATCCATCACTCCATCACTCCATCCATCCATGTATAACACAGGCCTAAAAACATTCACTTTTTCAAACAAAAACATATTTTTTTTAACAAAAAGTGGTTTAAACTCATGTATCTATATATTCATCTATTCATCTATCTATCCATCCATCCATCCATCCATCCATCACTCCATCACTCCATCCATCAATGTAACACAGGCCTAAAAAACATTCACTTTTTCAAACAAAAACATTTTTTTTAACAAAAACATTTTTTTTAACAAAAAGTTGTTTAAACTCATGTACCTATCTATCCATCCATCCATCCATCCATCCATCCATCCATCCATCCATCACTCCATCCATCAATCTATCTATAGAAATAGACACTTACCTGTCAGCATTGGTGCTGTTTCAGCACTCGTGCTGATATGCACGGCAAATGCAACCATTTTGCATTGACAGGTGAACAGCTGGGGGAAAACTCAAGTTCAGTTTGCGTCAGGGCGTCTGCATGGATGCAGGGTCAAAGGCCAAAGGCCTGGCACGCTACCTCACCTAACCAGCTAAACCTACCCACCACCTGCACAAAAAAACAGAAAACAAAACCAAAAAACACTGACCACTGGCGGGACCTACACAGACCCTACCCAAAATATACCAGGATAGACCACCCCTATATAAAATAACCCTAGATACAACAGCAATTTATAAAATAGACCCCTGTTAAAAAAAAACAAATCTAAAAAATAAAGTGCAGTACCGTGTCTACACACCTGGTGGCGCTAGAGGCGCACCAAACCACCACCAGTCGACTAGCCATACATCAATTACTATATAAACCAAGTTTCGTACAGATAAAACACACCGTTGCAGATATATGGACAGTTAAGATTCGGCCAATCAGATGCCCTTTATGCAAATGAGGGTGGTTACTAATGAGGGTGAAAGTCGTTTTTACCTCCCTACCTAACCCTAACTCTCTAACCCTAACTCTAACCCTAACTCTAACCCTAACCCTAACCCTAACCCTAACTCTAACCCTAACCCTAAGCAATTTATAAAATAGACCCCTGTTAAAAAAAAACAAATCTAAAAAATAAAGTGCAGTACCGTGTCTACACACCTGGTGGCGCTAGAGGCGCACCAAACCACCACCAGTCGACTAGCCATACATCAATTACTATATAAACCAAGTTTCGTACAGATAAAACACACCGTTGCAGATATATGGACAGTTAAGATTCGGCCAATCAGATGCCCTTTATGCAAATGAGGGTGGTTACTAATGAGGGTGAAAGTCGTTTTTACCTCCCTACCTATATGCCATTTTAACCCTAACCTAACCATAGCCCCAAACTAACCCTAAACCCAAACTAACCATTAGTCCAAAGACTACTTTCAATATTTAACACAAAACAATAAAAAAATATGAACAAACAGTCGATCAAACTCATCTATCCATCTATCCATCTATCCATCTATCCATCTATCCATCTATCTATCCATCCATCCATCCATCACTCCATCACTCCATCACTCCATCCATCCATGTATAACACAGGCCTAAAAACATTCACTTTTTCAAACAAAAACTTTTTTTTTTTTAACAAAAAGTTGTTTAAACTCATGTATCTATATATTCATCTATTCATCTATCTATCTATTTATCTATCTATCCATCCATCCATCCATCACTCCATCACTCCATCCATCCATGTATAACACAGGCCTAAAAACATTCACTTTTTCAAACAAAAACATATTTTTTTTAACAAAAAGTGGTTTAAACTCATGTATCTATATATTCATCTATTCATCTATCTATCCATCCATCCATCCATCCATCCATCACTCCATCACTCCATCCATCAATGTAACACAGGCCTAAAAAACATTCACTTTTTCAAACAAAAACATTTTTTTAACAAAAACATTTTTTTTAACAAAAAGTTGTTTCAACTCATGTACCTATCTATCCATCCATCCATCCATCCATCCATCCATCCATCCATCCATCCATCCATCCATCCATCCATCCATCCATCCATCCATCACTCCATCCATCAATCTATCTATAGAAATAGACACTTACCTGTCAGCATTGGTGCTGTTTCAGCACTCGTGCTGATATGCACGGCAAATGCAACCATTTTGCATTGACAGGTGAACAGCTGGGGGAAAACTCAAGTTCAGTTTGCGTCAGGGCGTCTGCATGGATGCAGGGTCAAAGGCCAAAGGCCTGGCACGCTACCTCACCTAACCAGCTAAACCTACCCACCACCTGCACAAAAAAACAGAAAACAAAACCAAAAAACACTGACCACTGGCGGGACCTACACAGACCCTACCCAAAATATACCAGGATAGACCACCCCTATATAAAATAACCCTAGATACAACAGCAATTTATCAAATAGACCCCTGTTAAAAAAAAACAAATCTAAAAAATAAAGTGCAGTACCGTGTCTACACACCTGGTGGCGCTAGAGGCGCACCAAACCACCACCAGTCGACTAGCCATACATCAATTACTATATAAACCAAGTTTCGTACAGATAAAACACACCGTTGCAGATATATGGACAGTTAAGATTCGGCCAATCAGATGCCCTTTATGCAAATGAGGGTGGTTACTAATGAGGGTGAAAGTCGTTTTTACCTCCCTACCTATATGCCATTTTAACCCTAACCTAACCATAGCCCCAAACTAACCCTAAACCCAAACTAACCATTAGTCCAAAGACTACTTTCAATATTTAACACAAAACAATAAAAAAATATGAACAAACAGTCGATCAAACTCATCTATCCATCTATCCATCTATCCATCTATCCATCTATCCATCTATCTATCCATCCATCCATCCATCACTCCATCACTCCATCACTCCATCCATCCATGTATAACACAGGCCTAAAAACATTCACTTTTTCAAACAAAAACTTTTTTTTTTTTAACAAAAAGTTGTTTAAACTCATGTATCTATATATTCATCTATTCATCTATCTATCTATTTATCTATCTATCCATCCATCCATCCATCCATCCATCCATCACTCCATCACTCCATCCATCCATGTATAACACAGGCCTAAAAACATTCACTTTTTCAAACAAAAACATATTTTTTTTAACAAAAAGTGGTTTAAACTCATGTATCTATATATTCATCTATTCATCTATCTATCCATCCATCCATCCATCCATCCATCACTCCATCACTCCATCCATCAATGTAACACAGGCCTAAAAAACATTCACTTTTTCAAACAAAAACATTTTTTTTAACAAAAACATTTTTTTTAACAAAAAGTTGTTTAAACTCATGTACCTATCTATCCATCCATCCATCCATCCATCCATCCATCCATCCATCCATCACTCCATCCATCAATCTATCTATAGAAATAGACACTTACCTGTCAGCATTGGTGCTGTTTCAGCACTCGTGCTGATATGCACGGCAAATGCAACCATTTTGCATTGACAGGTGAACAGCTGGGGGAAAACTCAAGTTCAGTTTGCGTCAGGGCGTCTGCATGGATGCAGGGTCAAAGGCCAAAGGCCTGGCACGCTACCTCACCTAACCAGCTAAACCTACCCACCACCTGCACAAAAAAACAGAAAACAAAACCAAAAAACACTGACCACTGGCGGGACCTACACAGACCCTACCCAAAATATACCAGGATAGACCACCCCTATATAAAATAACCCTAGATACAACAGCAATTTATAAAATAGACCCCTGTTAAAAAAAAACAAATCTAAAAAATAAAGTGCAGTACCGTGTCTACACACCTGGTGGCGCTAGAGGCGCACCAAACCACCACCAGTCGACTAGCCATACATCAATTACTATATAAACCAAGTTTCGTACAGATAAAACACACCGTTGCAGATATATGGACAGTTAAGATTCGGCCAATCAGATGCCCTTTATGCAAATGAGGGTGGTTACTAATGAGGGTGAAAGTCGTTTTTACCTCCCTACCTAACCCTAACTCTCTAACCCTAACTCTAACCCTAACTCTAACCCTAACCCTAACCCTAACCCTAACTCTAACCCTAACCCTAAGCAATTTATAAAATAGACCCCTGTTAAAAAAAAACAAATCTAAAAAATAAAGTGCAGTACCGTGTCTACACACCTGGTGGCGCTAGAGGCGCACCAAACCACCACCAGTCGACTAGCCATACATCAATTACTATATAAACCAAGTTTCGTACAGATAAAACACACCGTTGCAGATATATGGACAGTTAAGATTCGGCCAATCAGATGCCCTTTATGCAAATGAGGGTGGTTACTAATGAGGGTGAAAGTCGTTTTTACCTCCCTACCTATATGCCATTTTAACCCTAACCTAACCATAGCCCCAAACTAACCCTAAACCCAAACTAACCATTAGTCCAAAGACTACTTTCAATATTTAACACAAAACAATAAAAAAATATGAACAAACAGTCGATCAAACTCATCTATCCATCTATCCATCTATCCATCTATCCATCTATCCATCTATCTATCCATCCATCCATCCATCACTCCATCACTCCATCACTCCATCCATCCATGTATAACACAGGCCTAAAAACATTCACTTTTTCAAACAAAAACTTTTTTTTTTTTAACAAAAAGTTGTTTAAACTCATGTATCTATATATTCATCTATTCATCTATCTATCTATTTATCTATCTATCCATCCATCCATCCATCACTCCATCACTCCATCCATCCATGTATAACACAGGCCTAAAAACATTCACTTTTTCAAACAAAAACATATTTTTTTTAACAAAAAGTGGTTTAAACTCATGTATCTATATATTCATCTATTCATCTATCTATCCATCCATCCATCCATCCATCCATCACTCCATCACTCCATCCATCAATGTAACACAGGCCTAAAAAACATTCACTTTTTCAAACAAAAACATTTTTTTAACAAAAACATTTTTTTTAACAAAAAGTTGTTTCAACTCATGTACCTATCTATCCATCCATCCATCCATCCATCCATCCATCCATCCATCCATCCATCCATCCATCCATCCATCCATCCATCCATCACTCCATCCATCAATCTATCTATAGAAATAGACACTTACCTGTCAGCATTGGTGCTGTTTCAGCACTCGTGCTGATATGCACGGCAAATGCAACCATTTTGCATTGACAGGTGAACAGCTGGGGGAAAACTCAAGTTCAGTTTGCGTCAGGGCGTCTGCATGGATGCAGGGTCAAAGGCCAAAGGCCTGGCACGCTACCTCACCTAACCAGCTAAACCTACCCACCACCTGCACAAAAAAACAGAAAACAAAACCAAAAAACACTGACCACTGGCGGGACCTACACAGACCCTACCCAAAATATACCAGGATAGACCACCCCTATATAAAATAACCCTAGATACAACAGCAATTTATCAAATAGACCCCTGTTAAAAAAAAACAAATCTAAAAAATAAAGTGCAGTACCGTGTCTACACACCTGGTGGCGCTAGAGGCGCACCAAACCACCACCAGTCGACTAGCCATACATCAATTACTATATAAACCAAGTTTCGTACAGATAAAACACACCGTTGCAGATATATGGACAGTTAAGATTCGGCCAATCAGATGCCCTTTATGCAAATGAGGGTGGTTACTAATGAGGGTGAAAGTCGTTTTTACCTCCCTACCTATATGCCATTTTAACCCTAACCTAACCATAGCCCCAAACTAACCCTAAACCCAAACTAACCATTAGTCCAAAGACTACTTTCAATATTTAACACAAAACAATAAAAAAATATGAACAAACAGTCGATCAAACTCATCTATCCATCTATCCATCTATCCATCTATCCATCTATCCATCTATCTATCCATCCATCCATCCATCACTCCATCACTCCATCACTCCATCCATCCATGTATAACACAGGCCTAAAAACATTCACTTTTTCAAACAAAAACTTTTTTTTTTTTAACAAAAAGTTGTTTAAACTCATGTATCTATATATTCATCTATTCATCTATCTATCTATTTATCTATCTATCCATCCATCCATCCATCCATCCATCCATCACTCCATCACTCCATCCATCCATGTATAACACAGGCCTAAAAACATTCACTTTTTCAAACAAAAACATATTTTTTTTAACAAAAAGTGGTTTAAACTCATGTATCTATATATTCATCTATTCATCTATCTATCCATCCATCCATCCATCCATCCATCACTCCATCACTCCATCCATCAATGTAACACAGGCCTAAAAAACATTCACTTTTTCAAACAAAAACATTTTTTTTAACAAAAACATTTTTTTTAACAAAAAGTTGTTTAAACTCATGTACCTATCTATCCATCCATCCATCCATCCATCCATCCATCCATCCATCCATCACTCCATCCATCAATCTATCTATAGAAATAGACACTTACCTGTCAGCATTGGTGCTGTTTCAGCACTCGTGCTGATATGCACGGCAAATGCAACCATTTTGCATTGACAGGTGAACAGCTGGGGGAAAACTCAAGTTCAGTTTGCGTCAGGGCGTCTGCATGGATGCAGGGTCAAAGGCCAAAGGCCTGGCACGCTACCTCACCTAACCAGCTAAACCTACCCACCACCTGCACAAAAAAACAGAAAACAAAACCAAAAAACACTGACCACTGGCGGGACCTACACAGACCCTACCCAAAATATACCAGGATAGACCACCCCTATATAAAATAACCCTAGATACAACAGCAATTTATAAAATAGACCCCTGTTAAAAAAAAACAAATCTAAAAAATAAAGTGCAGTACCGTGTCTACACACCTGGTGGCGCTAGAGGCGCACCAAACCACCACCAGTCGACTAGCCATACATCAATTACTATATAAACCAAGTTTCGTACAGATAAAACACACCGTTGCAGATATATGGACAGTTAAGATTCGGCCAATCAGATGCCCTTTATGCAAATGAGGGTGGTTACTAATGAGGGTGAAAGTCGTTTTTACCTCCCTACCTATATGCCATTTTAACCCTAACCTAACCATAGCCTCAAACTAACCCTAAACCCAAACTAACCATTAGTCCAAAGACTACTTTCAATATTTAACACAAAACAATAAAAAAATATGAACAAACAGTCGATCAAACTCATCTATCCATCTATCCATCTATCCATCTATCCATCTATCTATCCATCCATCCATCCATCACTCCATCACTCCATCACTCCATCCATCCATGTATAACACAGGCCTAAAAACATTCACTTTTTCAAACAAAAACTTTTTTTTTTTTAACAAAAAGTTGTTTAAACTCATGTATCTATATATTCATCTATTCATCTATCTATCTATTTATCTATCTATCCATCCATCCATCCATCCATCCATCACTCCATCCATCCATGTATAACACAGGCCTAAAAACATTCACTTTTTCAAACAAAAACATATTTTTTTTAACAAAAAGTGGTTTAAACTCATGTATCTATATATTCATCTATTCATCTATCTATCCATCCATCCATCCATCCATCCATCACTCCATCACTCCATCCATCAATGTAACACAGGCCTAAAAAACATTCACTTTTTCAAACAAAAACATTTTTTTTAACAAAAACATTTTTTTTAACAAAAAGTTGTTTCAACTCATGTACCTATCTATCCATCCATCCATCCATCCATCCATCCATCCATCCATCCATCCATCCATCCATCCATCCATCACTCCATCCATCAATCTATCTATAGAAATAGACACTTACCTGTCAGCATTGGTGCTGTTTCAGCACTCGTGCTGATATGCACGGCAAATGCAACCATTTTGCATTGACAGGTGAACAGCTGGGGGAAAACTCAAGTTCAGTTTGCGTCAGGGCGTCTGCATGGATGCAGGGTCAAAGGCCAAAGGCCTGGCACGCTACCTCACCTAACCAGCTAAACCTACCCACCACCTGCACAAAAAAACAGAAAACAAAACCAAAAAACACTGACCACTGGCGGGACCTACACAGACCCTACCCAAAATATACCAAGATAGACCACCCCTATATAAAATAACCCTAGATACAACAGCAATTTATAAAATAGACCCCTGTTAAAAAAAAACAAATCTAAAAAATAAAGTGCAGTACCGTGTCTACACACCTGGTGGCGCTAGAGGCGCACCAAACCACCACCAGTCGACTAGCCATACATCAATTACTATATAAACCAAGTTTCGTACAGATAAAACACACCGTTGCAGATATATGGACAGTTAAGATTCGGCCAATCAGATGCCCTTTATGCAAATGAGGGTGGTTACTAATGAGGGTGAAAGTCGTTTTTACCTCCCTACCTAACCTACCCTAACCCTAACTCTAACCCTAACCCTAAGGCCTAAAAAACATTCACTTTTTCAAACAAAAACATTTTTTTTAACAAAAACATTTTTTTTAACAAAAAGTTGTTTCAACTCATGTACCTATCTATCCATCCATCCATCCATCCATCCATCCATCCATCCATCCATCCATCCATCACTCCATCCATCAATCTATCTATAGAAATAGACACTTACCTGTCAGCATTGGTGCTGTTTCAGCACTCGTGCTGATATGCACGGCAAATGCAACCATTTTGCATTGACAGGTGAACAGCTGAGGGAAAACTCAAGTTCAGTTTGCGTCAGGGCGTCTGCATGGATGCAGGGTCAAAGGCCAAAGGCCTGGCACGCTACCTCACCTAACCAGCTAAACCTACCCACCACCTGCACAAAAAAACAGAAAACAAAACCAAAAAACACTGACCACTGGCGGGACCTACACAGACCCTACCCAAAATATACCAGGATAGACCACCCCTATATAAAATAACCCTAGATACAACAGCAATTTATAAAATAGACCCCTGTTAAAAAAAAACAAATCTAAAAAATAAAGTGCAGTACCGTGTCTACACACCTGGTGGCGCTAGAGGCGCACCAAACCACCACCAGTCGACTAGCCATACATCAATTACTATATAAACCAAGTTTCGTACAGATAAAACACACCGTTGCAGATATATGGACAGTTAAGATTCGGCCAATCAGATGCCCTTTATGCAAATGAGGGTGGTTACTAATGAGGGTGAAAGTCGTTTTTACCTCCCTACCTATATGCCATTTTAACCCTAACCTAACCATAGCCTCAAACTAACCCTAAACCCAAACTAACCATTAGTCCAAAGACTACTTTCAATATTTAACACAAAACAATAAAAAAATATGAACAAACAGTCGATCAAACTCATCTATCCATCTATCCATCTATCCATCTATCTATCCATCCATCCATCCATCACTCCATCACTCCATCACTCCATCCATCCATGTATAACACAGGCCTAAAAACATTCACTTTTTCAAACAAAAACTTTTTTTTTTTTAACAAAAAGTTGTTTAAACTCATGTATCTATATATTCATCTATCTATCTATTTATCTATCTATCCATCCATCCATCCATCCATCCATCACTCCATCCATCCATGTATAACACAGGCCTAAAAACATTCACTTTTTCAAACAAAAACATATTTTTTTTAACAAAAAGTGGTTTAAACTCATGTATCTATATATTCATCTATTCATCTATCTATCCATCCATCCATCCATCCATCCATCACTCCATCACTCCATCCATCAATGTAACACAGGCCTAAAAAACATTCACTTTTTCAAACAAAAACATTTTTTTTAACAAAAACATTTTTTTTAACAAAAAGTTGTTTCAACTCATGTACCTATCTATCCATCCATCCATCCATCCATCCATCCATCCATCCATCCATCCATCCATCCATCCATCCATCCATCACTCCATCCATCAATCTATCTATAGAAATAGACACTTACCTGTCAGCATTGGTGCTGTTTCAGCACTCGTGCTGATATGCACGGCAAATGCAACCATTTTGCATTGACAGGTGAACAGCTGGGGGAAAACTCAAGTTCAGTTTGCGTCAGGGCGTCTGCATGGATGCAGGGTCAAAGGCCAAAGGCCTGGCACGCTACCTCACCTAACCAGCTAAACCTACCCACCACCTGCACAAAAAAACAGAAAACAAAACCAAAAAACACTGACCACTGGCGGGACCTACACAGACCCTACCCAAAATATACCAGGATAGACCACCCCTATATAAAATAACCCTAGATACAACAGCAATTTATAAAATAGACCCCTGTTAAAAAAAAACAAATCTAAAAAATAAAGTGCAGTACCGTGTCTACACACCTGGTGGCGCTAGAGGCGCACCAAACCACCACCAGTCGACTAGCCATACATCAATTACTATATAAACCAAGTTTCGTACAGATAAAACACACCGTTGCAGATATATGGACAGTTAAGATTCGGCCAATCAGATGCCCTTTATGCAAATGAGGGTGGTTACTAATGAGGGTGAAAGTCGTTTTTACCTCCCTACCTAACCCATTTTAACCCTAACCTAACCATAGCCCCAAACTAACCCTAAACCCAAACTAACCATTAGTCCAAAGACTACTTTCAATATTTAACACAAAACAATAAAAAAATATGAACAAACAGTCGATCAAACTCATCTATCCATCTATCCATCTATCCATCTATCCATCTATCTATCCATCCATCCATCCATCACTCCATCACTCCATCACTCCATCCATCCATGTATAACACAGGCCTAAAAACATTCACTTTTTCAAACAAAAACTTTTTTTTTTTTAACAAAAAGTTGTTTAAACTCATGTATCTATATATTCATCTATTCATCTATCTATCTATTTATCTATCTATCCATCCATCCATCCATCCATCCATCACTCCATCCATCCATGTATAACACAGGCCTAAAAACATTCACTTTTTCAAACAAAACATATTTTTTTTAACAAAAAGTGGTTTAAACTCATGTATCTATATATTCATCTATTCATCTATCTATCCATCCATCCATCCATCCATCCATCACTCCATCACTCCATCCATCAATGTAACACAGGCCTAAAAAACATTCACTTTTTCAAACAAAAACATTTTTTTTAACAAAAACATTTTTTTTAACAAAAAGTTGTTTCAACTCATGTACCTATCTATCCATCCATCCATCCATCCATCCATCCATCCATCCATCCATCCATCCATCCATCCATCACTCCATCCATCAATCTATCTATAGAAATAGACACTTACCTGTCAGCATTGGTGCTGTTTCAGCACTCGTGCTGATATGCACGGCAAATGCAACCATTTTGCATTGACAGGTGAACAGCTGGGGGAAAACTCAAGTTCAGTTTGCGTCAGGGCGTCTGCATGGATGCAGGGTCAAAGGCCAAAGGCCTGGCACGCTACCTCACCTAACCAGCTAAACCTACCCACCACCTGCACAAAAAAACAGAAAACAAAACCAAAAAACACTGACCACTGGCGGGACCTACACAGACCCTACCCAAAATATACCAGGATAGACCACCCCTATATAAAATAACCCTAGATACAACAGCAATTTATAAAATAGACCCCTGTTAAAAAAAAACTAATCTAAAAAATAAAGTGCAGTACCGTGTCTACACACCTGGTGGCGCTAGAGGCGCACCAAACCACCACCAGTCGACTAGCCATACATCAATTACTATATAAACCAAGTTTCGTACAGATAAAACACACCGTTGCAGATATATGGACAGTTAAGATTCGGCCAATCAGATGCCCTTTATGCAAATGAGGGTGGTTACTAATGAGGGTGAAAGTCGTTTTTACCTCCCTACCTATATGCCATTTTAACCCTAACCTAACCATAGCCTCAAACTAACCCTAAACCCAAACTAACCATTAGTCCAAAGACTACTTTCAATATTTAACACAAAACAATAAAAAAATATGAACAAACAGTCGATCAAACTCATCTATCCATCTATCCATCTATCCATCTATCCATCTATCTATCCATCCATCCATCCATCACTCCATCACTCCATCACTCCATCCATCCATGTATAACACAGGCCTAAAAACATTCACTTTTTCAAACAAAAACTTTTTTTTTTTTAACAAAAAGTTGTTTAAACTCATGTATCTATATATTCATCTATTCATCTATCTATCTATTTATCTATCTATCCATCCATCCATCCATCCATCCATCACTCCATCCATCCATGTATAACACAGGCCTAAAAACATTCACTTTTTCAAACAAAAACATATTTTTTTTAACAAAAAGTGGTTTAAACTCATGTATCTATATATTCATCTATTCATCTATCTATCCATCCATCCATCCATCCATCCATCACTCCATCACTCCATCCATCAATGTAACACAGGCCTAAAAAACATTCACTTTTTCAAACAAAAACATTTTTTTTAACAAAAACATTTTTTTTAACAAAAAGTTGTTTCAACTCATGTACCTATCTATCCATCCATCCATCCATCCATCCATCCATCCATCCATCCATCCATCCATCCATCCATCCATCACTCCATCCATCAATCTATCTATAGAAATAGACACTTACCTGTCAGCATTGGTGCTGTTTCAGCACTCGTGCTGATATGCACGGCAAATGCAACCATTTTGCATTGACAGGTGAACAGCTGGGGGAAAACTCAAGTTCAGTTTGCGTCAGGGCGTCTGCATGGATGCAGGGTCAAAGGCCAAAGGCCTGGCACGCTACCTCACCTAACCAGCTAAACCTACCCACCACCTGCACAAAAAAACAGAAAACAAAACCAAAAAACACTGACCACTGGCGGGACCTACACAGACCCTACCCAAAATATACCAAGATAGACCACCCCTATATAAAATAACCCTAGATACAACAGCAATTTATAAAATAGACCCCTGTTAAAAAAAAACAAATCTAAAAAATAAAGTGCAGTACCGTGTCTACACACCTGGTGGCGCTAGAGGCGCACCAAACCACCACCAGTCGACTAGCCATACATCAATTACTATATAAACCAAGTTTCGTACAGATAAAACACACCGTTGCAGATATATGGACAGTTAAGATTCGGCCAATCAGATGCCCTTTATGCAAATGAGGGTGGTTACTAATGAGGGTGAAAGTCGTTTTTACCTCCCTACCTAACCTACCCTAACCCTAACTCTAACCCTAACCCTAAGGCCTAAAAAACATTCACTTTTTCAAACAAAAACATTTTTTTTAACAAAAACATTTTTTTTAACAAAAAGTTGTTTCAACTCATGTACCTATCTATCCATCCATCCATCCATCCATCCATCCATCCATCCATCCATCCATCCATCACTCCATCCATCAATCTATCTATAGAAATAGACACTTACCTGTCAGCATTGGTGCTGTTTCAGCACTCGTGCTGATATGCACGGCAAATGCAACCATTTTGCATTGACAGGTGAACAGCTGAGGGAAAACTCAAGTTCAGTTTGCGTCAGGGCGTCTGCATGGATGCAGGGTCAAAGGCCAAAGGCCTGGCACGCTACCTCACCTAACCAGCTAAACCTACCCACCACCTGCACAAAAAAACAGAAAACAAAACCAAAAAACACTGACCACTGGCGGGACCTACACAGACCCTACCCAAAATATACCAGGATAGACCACCCCTATATAAAATAACCCTAGATACAACAGCAATTTATAAAATAGACCCCTGTTAAAAAAAAACAAATCTAAAAAATAAAGTGCAGTACCGTGTCTACACACCTGGTGGCGCTAGAGGCGCACCAAACCACCACCAGTCGACTAGCCATACATCAATTACTATATAAACCAAGTTTCGTACAGATAAAACACACCGTTGCAGATATATGGACAGTTAAGATTCGGCCAATCAGATGCCCTTTATGCAAATGAGGGTGGTTACTAATGAGGGTGAAAGTCGTTTTTACCTCCCTACCTATATGCCATTTTAACCCTAACCTAACCATAGCCTCAAACTAACCCTAAACCCAAACTAACCATTAGTCCAAAGACTACTTTCAATATTTAACACAAAACAATAAAAAAATATGAACAAACAGTCGATCAAACTCATCTATCCATCTATCCATCTATCCATCTATCTATCCATCCATCCATCCATCACTCCATCACTCCATCACTCCATCCATCCATGTATAACACAGGCCTAAAAACATTCACTTTTTCAAACAAAAACTTTTTTTTTTTTAACAAAAAGTTGTTTAAACTCATGTATCTATATATTCATCTATCTATCTATTTATCTATCTATCCATCCATCCATCCATCCATCCATCACTCCATCCATCCATGTATAACACAGGCCTAAAAACATTCACTTTTTCAAACAAAAACATATTTTTTTTAACAAAAAGTGGTTTAAACTCATGTATCTATATATTCATCTATTCATCTATCTATCCATCCATCCATCCATCCATCCATCACTCCATCACTCCATCCATCAATGTAACACAGGCCTAAAAAACATTCACTTTTTCAAACAAAAACATTTTTTTTAACAAAAACATTTTTTTTAACAAAAAGTTGTTTCAACTCATGTACCTATCTATCCATCCATCCATCCATCCATCCATCCATCCATCCATCCATCCATCCATCCATCCATCCATCCATCACTCCATCCATCAATCTATCTATAGAAATAGACACTTACCTGTCAGCATTGGTGCTGTTTCAGCACTCGTGCTGATATGCACGGCAAATGCAACCATTTTGCATTGACAGGTGAACAGCTGGGGGAAAACTCAAGTTCAGTTTGCGTCAGGGCGTCTGCATGGATGCAGGGTCAAAGGCCAAAGGCCTGGCACGCTACCTCACCTAACCAGCTAAACCTACCCACCACCTGCACAAAAAAACAGAAAACAAAACCAAAAAACACTGACCACTGGCGGGACCTACACAGACCCTACCCAAAATATACCAGGATAGACCACCCCTATATAAAATAACCCTAGATACAACAGCAATTTATAAAATAGACCCCTGTTAAAAAAAAACAAATCTAAAAAATAAAGTGCAGTACCGTGTCTACACACCTGGTGGCGCTAGAGGCGCACCAAACCACCACCAGTCGACTAGCCATACATCAATTACTATATAAACCAAGTTTCGTACAGATAAAACACACCGTTGCAGATATATGGACAGTTAAGATTCGGCCAATCAGATGCCCTTTATGCAAATGAGGGTGGTTACTAATGAGGGTGAAAGTCGTTTTTACCTCCCTACCTAACCCATTTTAACCCTAACCTAACCATAGCCCCAAACTAACCCTAAACCCAAACTAACCATTAGTCCAAAGACTACTTTCAATATTTAACACAAAACAATAAAAAAATATGAACAAACAGTCGATCAAACTCATCTATCCATCTATCCATCTATCCATCTATCCATCTATCTATCCATCCATCCATCCATCACTCCATCACTCCATCACTCCATCCATCCATGTATAACACAGGCCTAAAAACATTCACTTTTTCAAACAAAAACTTTTTTTTTTTTAACAAAAAGTTGTTTAAACTCATGTATCTATATATTCATCTATTCATCTATCTATCTATTTATCTATCTATCCATCCATCCATCCATCCATCCATCACTCCATCCATCCATGTATAACACAGGCCTAAAAACATTCACTTTTTCAAACAAAACATATTTTTTTTAACAAAAAGTGGTTTAAACTCATGTATCTATATATTCATCTATTCATCTATCTATCCATCCATCCATCCATCCATCCATCACTCCATCACTCCATCCATCAATGTAACACAGGCCTAAAAAACATTCACTTTTTCAAACAAAAACATTTTTTTTAACAAAAACATTTTTTTTAACAAAAAGTTGTTTCAACTCATGTACCTATCTATCCATCCATCCATCCATCCATCCATCCATCCATCCATCCATCCATCCATCCATCCATCACTCCATCCATCAATCTATCTATAGAAATAGACACTTACCTGTCAGCATTGGTGCTGTTTCAGCACTCGTGCTGATATGCACGGCAAATGCAACCATTTTGCATTGACAGGTGAACAGCTGGGGGAAAACTCAAGTTCAGTTTGCGTCAGGGCGTCTGCATGGATGCAGGGTCAAAGGCCAAAGGCCTGGCACGCTACCTCACCTAACCAGCTAAACCTACCCACCACCTGCACAAAAAAACAGAAAACAAAACCAAAAAACACTGACCACTGGCGGGACCTACACAGACCCTACCCAAAATATACCAGGATAGACCACCCCTATATAAAATAACCCTAGATACAACAGCAATTTATAAAATAGACCCCTGTTAAAAAAAAACTAATCTAAAAAATAAAGTGCAGTACCGTGTCTACACACCTGGTGGCGCTAGAGGCGCACCAAACCACCACCAGTCGACTAGCCATACATCAATTACTATATAAACCAAGTTTCGTACAGATAAAACACACCGTTGCAGATATATGGACAGTTAAGATTCGGCCAATCAGATGCCCTTTATGCAAATGAGGGTGGTTACTAATGAGGGTGAAAGTCGTTTTTACCTCCCTACCTAACCCTAACTCTAACCCTAACCCTAAGCAATTTATAAAATAGACCCCTGTTAAAAAAAAACAAATCTAAAAAATAAAGTGCAGTACCGTGTCTACACACCTGGTGGCGCTAGAGGCGCACCAAACCACCACCAGTCGACTAGCCATACATCAATTACTATATAAACCAAGTTTCGTACAGATAAAACACACCGTTGCAGATATATGGACAGTTAAGATTCGGCCAATCAGATGCCCTTTATGCAAATGAGGGTGGTTACTAATGAGGGTGAAAGTCGTTTTTACCTCCCTACCTATATGCCATTTTAACCCTAACCTAACCATAGCCCCAAACTAACCCTAAACCCAAACTAACCATTAGTCCAAAGACTACTTTCAATATTTAACACAAAACAATAAAAAAATATGAACAAACAGTCGATCAAACTCATCTATCCATCTATCCATCTATCCATCTATCCATCTATCCATCTATCTATCCATCCATCCATCCATCACTCCATCACTCCATCACTCCATCCATCCATGTATAACACAGGCCTAAAAACATTCACTTTTTCAAACAAAAACTTTTTTTTTTTTAACAAAAAGTTGTTTAAACTCATGTATCTATATATTCATCTATTCATCTATCTATCTATTTATCTATCTATCCATCCATCCATCCATCACTCCATCACTCCATCCATCCATGTATAACACAGGCCTAAAAACATTCACTTTTTCAAACAAAAACATATTTTTTTTAACAAAAAGTGGTTTAAACTCATGTATCTATATATTCATCTATTCATCTATCTATCCATCCATCCATCCATCCATCCATCACTCCATCACTCCATCCATCAATGTAACACAGGCCTAAAAAACATTCACTTTTTCAAACAAAAACATTTTTTTAACAAAAACATTTTTTTTAACAAAAAGTTGTTTCAACTCATGTACCTATCTATCCATCCATCCATCCATCCATCCATCCATCCATCCATCCATCCATCCATCCATCCATCCATCCATCCATCCATCACTCCATCCATCAATCTATCTATAGAAATAGACACTTACCTGTCAGCATTGGTGCTGTTTCAGCACTCGTGCTGATATGCACGGCAAATGCAACCATTTTGCATTGACAGGTGAACAGCTGGGGGAAAACTCAAGTTCAGTTTGCGTCAGGGCGTCTGCATGGATGCAGGGTCAAAGGCCAAAGGCCTGGCACGCTACCTCACCTAACCAGCTAAACCTACCCACCACCTGCACAAAAAAACAGAAAACAAAACCAAAAAACACTGACCACTGGCGGGACCTACACAGACCCTACCCAAAATATACCAGGATAGACCACCCCTATATAAAATAACCCTAGATACAACAGCAATTTATCAAATAGACCCCTGTTAAAAAAAAACAAATCTAAAAAATAAAGTGCAGTACCGTGTCTACACACCTGGTGGCGCTAGAGGCGCACCAAACCACCACCAGTCGACTAGCCATACATCAATTACTATATAAACCAAGTTTCGTACAGATAAAACACACCGTTGCAGATATATGGACAGTTAAGATTCGGCCAATCAGATGCCCTTTATGCAAATGAGGGTGGTTACTAATGAGGGTGAAAGTCGTTTTTACCTCCCTACCTAACCCTAACCCTAACCCACTCTAACCCTAACCCTAACCCTAACTCTAACCCTAACCTAACCCTAACCCTAACCCTAACCCTAACTAACCCTAACCCTAACCCTAACCCTAACCCTAACCCTAACCTAACCCTAACCCTAACCTAACCAGCTAAACCTACCCACCACCTGCACAAAAAAACAGAAAACAAAACCAAAAAACACTGACCACTGGCGGGACCTACACAGACCCTACCCAAAATATACCAGGATAGACCACCCCTATATAAAATAACCCTAGATACAACAGCAATTTATAAAATAGACCCCTGTTAAAAAAAAACAAATCTAAAAAATAAAGTGCAGTACCGTGTCTACACACCTGGTGGCGCTAGAGGCGCACCAAACCACCACCAGTCGACTAGCCATACATCAATTACTATATAAACCAAGTTTCGTACAGATAAAACACACCGTTGCAGATATATGGACAGTTAAGATTCGGCCAATCAGATGCCCTTTATGCAAATGAGGGTGGTTACTAATGAGGGTGAAAGTCGTTTTTACCTCCCTACCTATATGCCATTTTAACCCTAACCTAACCATAGCCCCAAACTAACCCTAAACCCAAACTAACCATTAGTCCAAAGACTACTTTCAATATTTAACACAAAACAATAAAAAAATATGAACAAACAGTCGATCAAACTCATCTATCCATCTATCCATCTATCCATCTATCCATCTATCCATCTATCTATCCATCCATCCATCCATCACTCCATCACTCCATCACTCCATCCATCCATGTATAACACAGGCCTAAAAACATTCACTTTTTCAAACAAAAACTTTTTTTTTTTTAACAAAAAGTTGTTTAAACTCATGTATCTATATATTCATCTATTCATCTATCTATCTATTTATCTATCTATCCATCCATCCATCCATCACTCCATCACTCCATCCATCCATGTATAACACAGGCCTAAAAACATTCACTTTTTCAAACAAAAACATATTTTTTTTAACAAAAAGTGGTTTAAACTCATGTATCTATATATTCATCTATTCATCTATCTATCCATCCATCCATCCATCCATCCATCACTCCATCACTCCATCCATCAATGTAACACAGGCCTAAAAAACATTCACTTTTTCAAACAAAAACATTTTTTTAACAAAAACATTTTTTTTAACAAAAAGTTGTTTCAACTCATGTACCTATCTATCCATCCATCCATCCATCCATCCATCCATCCATCCATCCATCCATCCATCCATCCATCCATCCATCCATCCATCCATCCATCCATCACTCCATCCATCAATCTATCTATAGAAATAGACACTTACCTGTCAGCATTGGTGCTGTTTCAGCACTCGTGCTGATATGCACGGCAAATGCAACCATTTTGCATTGACAGGTGAACAGCTGGGGGAAAACTCAAGTTCAGTTTGCGTCAGGGCGTCTGCATGGATGCAGGGTCAAAGGCCAAAGGCCTGGCACGCTACCTCACCTAACCAGCTAAACCTACCCACCACCTGCACAAAAAAACAGAAAACAAAACCAAAAAACACTGACCACTGGCGGGACCTACACAGACCCTACCCAAAATATACCAGGATAGACCACCCCTATATAAAATAACCCTAGATACAACAGCAATTTATCAAATAGACCCCTGTTAAAAAAAAACAAATCTAAAAAATAAAGTGCAGTACCGTGTCTACACACCTGGTGGCGCTAGAGGCGCACCAAACCACCACCAGTCGACTAGCCATACATCAATTACTATATAAACCAAGTTTCGTACAGATAAAACACACCGTTGCAGATATATGGACAGTTAAGATTCAGCCAATCAGATGCCCTTTATGCAAATGAGGGTGGTTACTAATGAGGGTGAAAGTCGTTTTTACCTCCCTACCTAACCCTAACCCTAACCCTAACCCTAACTCTAACCTACTCTAACACTCTAACCTATCTATCCATCCATCCATCCATCCATCCATCCATCCATCCATCCATCACTCCATCCATCAATCTATCTATAGAAATAGACACTTACCTGTCAGCATTGGTGCTGTTTCAGCACTCGTGCTGATATGCACGGCAAATGCAACCATTTTGCATTGACAGGTGAACAGCTGGGGGAAAACTCAAGTTCAGTTTGCGTCAGGGCGTCTGCATGGATGCAGGGTCAAAGGCCAAAGGCCTGGCACGCTACCTCACCTAACCAGCTAAACCTACCCACCACCTGCACAAAAAAACAGAAAACAAAACCAAAAAACACTGACCACTGGCGGGACCTACACAGACCCTACCCAAAATATACCAGGATAGACCACCCCTATATAAAATAACCCTAGATACAACAGCAATTTATAAAATAGACCCCTGTTAAAAAAAAACAAATCTAAAAAATAAAGTGCAGTACCGTGTCTACACACCTGGTGGCGCTAGAGGCGCACCAAACCACCACCAGTCGACTAGCCATACATCAATTACTATATAAACCAAGTTTCGTACAGATAAAACACACCGTTGCAGATATATGGACAGTTAAGATTCGGCCAATCAGATGCCCTTTATGCAAATGAGGGTGGTTACTAATGAGGGTGAAAGTCGTTTTTACCTCCCTACCTAACCCTAACTCTCTAACCCTAACTCTAACCCTAACTCTAACCCTAACCCTAACCCTAACCCTAACTCTAACCCTAACCCTAAGCAATTTATAAAATAGACCCCTGTTAAAAAAAAACAAATCTAAAAAATAAAGTGCAGTACCGTGTCTACACACCTGGTGGCGCTAGAGGCGCACCAAACCACCACCAGTCGACTAGCCATACATCAATTACTATATAAACCAAGTTTCGTACAGATAAAACACACCGTTGCAGATATATGGACAGTTAAGATTCGGCCAATCAGATGCCCTTTATGCAAATGAGGGTGGTTACTAATGAGGGTGAAAGTCGTTTTTACCTCCCTACCTATATGCCATTTTAACCCTAACCTAACCATAGCCCCAAACTAACCCTAAACCCAAACTAACCATTAGTCCAAAGACTACTTTCAATATTTAACACAAAACAATAAAAAAATATGAACAAACAGTCGATCAAACTCATCTATCCATCTATCCATCTATCCATCTATCCATCTATCCATCTATCTATCCATCCATCCATCCATCACTCCATCACTCCATCACTCCATCCATCCATGTATAACACAGGCCTAAAAACATTCACTTTTTCAAACAAAAACTTTTTTTTTTTTAACAAAAAGTTGTTTAAACTCATGTATCTATATATTCATCTATTCATCTATCTATCTATTTATCTATCTATCCATCCATCCATCCATCACTCCATCACTCCATCCATCCATGTATAACACAGGCCTAAAAACATTCACTTTTTCAAACAAAAACATATTTTTTTTAACAAAAAGTGGTTTAAACTCATGTATCTATATATTCATCTATTCATCTATCTATCCATCCATCCATCCATCCATCCATCACTCCATCACTCCATCCATCAATGTAACACAGGCCTAAAAAACATTCACTTTTTCAAACAAAAACATTTTTTTAACAAAAACATTTTTTTTAACAAAAAGTTGTTTCAACTCATGTACCTATCTATCCATCCATCCATCCATCCATCCATCCATCCATCCATCCATCCATCCATCCATCCATCCATCCATCCATCCATCACTCCATCCATCAATCTATCTATAGAAATAGACACTTACCTGTCAGCATTGGTGCTGTTTCAGCACTCGTGCTGATATGCACGGCAAATGCAACCATTTTGCATTGACAGGTGAACAGCTGGGGGAAAACTCAAGTTCAGTTTGCGTCAGGGCGTCTGCATGGATGCAGGGTCAAAGGCCAAAGGCCTGGCACGCTACCTCACCTAACCAGCTAAACCTACCCACCACCTGCACAAAAAAACAGAAAACAAAACCAAAAAACACTGACCACTGGCGGGACCTACACAGACCCTACCCAAAATATACCAGGATAGACCACCCCTATATAAAATAACCCTAGATACAACAGCAATTTATCAAATAGACCCCTGTTAAAAAAAAACAAATCTAAAAAATAAAGTGCAGTACCGTGTCTACACACCTGGTGGCGCTAGAGGCGCACCAAACCACCACCAGTCGACTAGCCATACATCAATTACTATATAAACCAAGTTTCGTACAGATAAAACACACCGTTGCAGATATATGGACAGTTAAGATTCGGCCAATCAGATGCCCTTTATGCAAATGAGGGTGGTTACTAATGAGGGTGAAAGTCGTTTTTACCTCCCTACCTATATGCCATTTTAACCCTAACCTAACCATAGCCCCAAACTAACCCTAAACCCAAACTAACCATTAGTCCAAAGACTACTTTCAATATTTAACACAAAACAATAAAAAAATATGAACAAACAGTCGATCAAACTCATCTATCCATCTATCCATCTATCCATCTATCCATCTATCCATCTATCTATCCATCCATCCATCCATCACTCCATCACTCCATCACTCCATCCATCCATGTATAACACAGGCCTAAAAACATTCACTTTTTCAAACAAAAACTTTTTTTTTTTTAACAAAAAGTTGTTTAAACTCATGTATCTATATATTCATCTATTCATCTATCTATCTATTTATCTATCTATCCATCCATCCATCCATCCATCCATCCATCACTCCATCACTCCATCCATCCATGTATAACACAGGCCTAAAAACATTCACTTTTTCAAACAAAAACATATTTTTTTTAACAAAAAGTGGTTTAAACTCATGTATCTATATATTCATCTATTCATCTATCTATCCATCCATCCATCCATCCATCCATCACTCCATCACTCCATCCATCAATGTAACACAGGCCTAAAAAACATTCACTTTTTCAAACAAAAACATTTTTTTTAACAAAAACATTTTTTTTAACAAAAAGTTGTTTAAACTCATGTACCTATCTATCCATCCATCCATCCATCCATCCATCCATCCATCCATCCATCACTCCATCCATCAATCTATCTATAGAAATAGACACTTACCTGTCAGCATTGGTGCTGTTTCAGCACTCGTGCTGATATGCACGGCAAATGCAACCATTTTGCATTGACAGGTGAACAGCTGGGGGAAAACTCAAGTTCAGTTTGCGTCAGGGCGTCTGCATGGATGCAGGGTCAAAGGCCAAAGGCCTGGCACGCTACCTCACCTAACCAGCTAAACCTACCCACCACCTGCACAAAAAAACAGAAAACAAAACCAAAAAACACTGACCACTGGCGGGACCTACACAGACCCTACCCAAAATATACCAGGATAGACCACCCCTATATAAAATAACCCTAGATACAACAGCAATTTATAAAATAGACCCCTGTTAAAAAAAAACAAATCTAAAAAATAAAGTGCAGTACCGTGTCTACACACCTGGTGGCGCTAGAGGCGCACCAAACCACCACCAGTCGACTAGCCATACATCAATTACTATATAAACCAAGTTTCGTACAGATAAAACACACCGTTGCAGATATATGGACAGTTAAGATTCGGCCAATCAGATGCCCTTTATGCAAATGAGGGTGGTTACTAATGAGGGTGAAAGTCGTTTTTACCTCCCTACCTAACCCTAACTCTCTAACCCTAACTCTAACCCTAACTCTAACCCTAACCCTAACCCTAACCCTAACTCTAACCCTAACCCTAAGCAATTTATAAAATAGACCCCTGTTAAAAAAAAACAAATCTAAAAAATAAAGTGCAGTACCGTGTCTACACACCTGGTGGCGCTAGAGGCGCACCAAACCACCACCAGTCGACTAGCCATACATCAATTACTATATAAACCAAGTTTCGTACAGATAAAACACACCGTTGCAGATATATGGACAGTTAAGATTCGGCCAATCAGATGCCCTTTATGCAAATGAGGGTGGTTACTAATGAGGGTGAAAGTCGTTTTTACCTCCCTACCTATATGCCATTTTAACCCTAACCTAACCATAGCCCCAAACTAACCCTAAACCCAAACTAACCATTAGTCCAAAGACTACTTTCAATATTTAACACAAAACAATAAAAAAATATGAACAAACAGTCGATCAAACTCATCTATCCATCTATCCATCTATCCATCTATCCATCTATCCATCTATCTATCCATCCATCCATCCATCACTCCATCACTCCATCACTCCATCCATCCATGTATAACACAGGCCTAAAAACATTCACTTTTTCAAACAAAAACTTTTTTTTTTTTAACAAAAAGTTGTTTAAACTCATGTATCTATATATTCATCTATTCATCTATCTATCTATTTATCTATCTATCCATCCATCCATCCATCACTCCATCACTCCATCCATCCATGTATAACACAGGCCTAAAAACATTCACTTTTTCAAACAAAAACATATTTTTTTTAACAAAAAGTGGTTTAAACTCATGTATCTATATATTCATCTATTCATCTATCTATCCATCCATCCATCCATCCATCCATCACTCCATCACTCCATCCATCAATGTAACACAGGCCTAAAAAACATTCACTTTTTCAAACAAAAACATTTTTTTAACAAAAACATTTTTTTTAACAAAAAGTTGTTTCAACTCATGTACCTATCTATCCATCCATCCATCCATCCATCCATCCATCCATCCATCCATCCATCCATCCATCCATCCATCCATCCATCCATCACTCCATCCATCAATCTATCTATAGAAATAGACACTTACCTGTCAGCATTGGTGCTGTTTCAGCACTCGTGCTGATATGCACGGCAAATGCAACCATTTTGCATTGACAGGTGAACAGCTGGGGGAAAACTCAAGTTCAGTTTGCGTCAGGGCGTCTGCATGGATGCAGGGTCAAAGGCCAAAGGCCTGGCACGCTACCTCACCTAACCAGCTAAACCTACCCACCACCTGCACAAAAAAACAGAAAACAAAACCAAAAAACACTGACCACTGGCGGGACCTACACAGACCCTACCCAAAATATACCAGGATAGACCACCCCTATATAAAATAACCCTAGATACAACAGCAATTTATCAAATAGACCCCTGTTAAAAAAAAACAAATCTAAAAAATAAAGTGCAGTACCGTGTCTACACACCTGGTGGCGCTAGAGGCGCACCAAACCACCACCAGTCGACTAGCCATACATCAATTACTATATAAACCAAGTTTCGTACAGATAAAACACACCGTTGCAGATATATGGACAGTTAAGATTCGGCCAATCAGATGCCCTTTATGCAAATGAGGGTGGTTACTAATGAGGGTGAAAGTCGTTTTTACCTCCCTACCTATATGCCATTTTAACCCTAACCTAACCATAGCCCCAAACTAACCCTAAACCCAAACTAACCATTAGTCCAAAGACTACTTTCAATATTTAACACAAAACAATAAAAAAATATGAACAAACAGTCGATCAAACTCATCTATCCATCTATCCATCTATCCATCTATCCATCTATCCATCTATCTATCCATCCATCCATCCATCACTCCATCACTCCATCACTCCATCCATCCATGTATAACACAGGCCTAAAAACATTCACTTTTTCAAACAAAAACTTTTTTTTTACCCTACCCAAAATATACCAGGATAGACCACCCCTATATAAAATAACCCTAGATACAACAGCAATTTATCAAATAGACCCCTGTTAAAAAAAAACAAATCTAAAAAATAAAGTGCAGTACCGTGTCTACACACCTGGTGGCGCTAGAGGCGCACCAAACCACCACCAGTCGACTAGCCATACATCAATTACTATATAAACCAAGTTTCGTACAGATAAAACACACCGTTGCAGATATATGGACAGTTAAGATTCAGCCAATCAGATGCCCTTTATGCAAATGAGGGTGGTTACTAATGAGGGTGAAAGTCGTTTTTACCTCCCTACCTAACCCTAACCCTAACCCTAACCCTAACTCTAACCTACTCTAACACTCTAACCTATCTATCCATCCATCCATCCATCCATCCATCCATCCATCCATCCATCACTCCATCCATCAATCTATCTATAGAAATAGACACTTACCTGTCAGCATTGGTGCTGTTTCAGCACTCGTGCTGATATGCACGGCAAATGCAACCATTTTGCATTGACAGGTGAACAGCTGGGGGAAAACTCAAGTTCAGTTTGCGTCAGGGCGTCTGCATGGATGCAGGGTCAAAGGCCAAAGGCCTGGCACGCTACCTCACCTAACCAGCTAAACCTACCCACCACCTGCACAAAAAAACAGAAAACAAAACCAAAAAACACTGACCACTGGCGGGACCTACACAGACCCTACCCAAAATATACCAGGATAGACCACCCCTATATAAAATAACCCTAGATACAACAGCAATTTATAAAATAGACCCCTGTTAAAAAAAAACAAATCTAAAAAATAAAGTGCAGTACCGTGTCTACACACCTGGTGGCGCTAGAGGCGCACCAAACCACCACCAGTCGACTAGCCATACATCAATTACTATATAAACCAAGTTTCGTACAGATAAAACACACCGTTGCAGATATATGGACAGTTAAGATTCGGCCAATCAGATGCCCTTTATGCAAATGAGGGTGGTTACTAATGAGGGTGAAAGTCGTTTTTACCTCCCTACCTAACCCTAACTCTCTAACCCTAACTCTAACCCTAACTCTAACCCTAACCCTAACCCTAACCCTAACTCTAACCCTAACCCTAAGCAATTTATAAAATAGACCCCTGTTAAAAAAAAACAAATCTAAAAAATAAAGTGCAGTACCGTGTCTACACACCTGGTGGCGCTAGAGGCGCACCAAACCACCACCAGTCGACTAGCCATACATCAATTACTATATAAACCAAGTTTCGTACAGATAAAACACACCGTTGCAGATATATGGACAGTTAAGATTCGGCCAATCAGATGCCCTTTATGCAAATGAGGGTGGTTACTAATGAGGGTGAAAGTCGTTTTTACCTCCCTACCTATATGCCATTTTAACCCTAACCTAACCATAGCCCCAAACTAACCCTAAACCCAAACTAACCATTAGTCCAAAGACTACTTTCAATATTTAACACAAAACAATAAAAAAATATGAACAAACAGTCGATCAAACTCATCTATCCATCTATCCATCTATCCATCTATCCATCTATCCATCTATCTATCCATCCATCCATCCATCACTCCATCACTCCATCACTCCATCCATCCATGTATAACACAGGCCTAAAAACATTCACTTTTTCAAACAAAAACTTTTTTTTTTTTAACAAAAAGTTGTTTAAACTCATGTATCTATATATTCATCTATTCATCTATCTATCTATTTATCTATCTATCCATCCATCCATCCATCACTCCATCACTCCATCCATCCATGTATAACACAGGCCTAAAAACATTCACTTTTTCAAACAAAAACATATTTTTTTTAACAAAAAGTGGTTTAAACTCATGTATCTATATATTCATCTATTCATCTATCTATCCATCCATCCATCCATCCATCCATCACTCCATCACTCCATCCATCAATGTAACACAGGCCTAAAAAACATTCACTTTTTCAAACAAAAACATTTTTTTAACAAAAACATTTTTTTTAACAAAAAGTTGTTTCAACTCATGTACCTATCTATCCATCCATCCATCCATCCATCCATCCATCCATCCATCCATCCATCCATCCATCCATCCATCCATCCATCCATCACTCCATCCATCAATCTATCTATAGAAATAGACACTTACCTGTCAGCATTGGTGCTGTTTCAGCACTCGTGCTGATATGCACGGCAAATGCAACCATTTTGCATTGACAGGTGAACAGCTGGGGGAAAACTCAAGTTCAGTTTGCGTCAGGGCGTCTGCATGGATGCAGGGTCAAAGGCCAAAGGCCTGGCACGCTACCTCACCTAACCAGCTAAACCTACCCACCACCTGCACAAAAAAACAGAAAACAAAACCAAAAAACACTGACCACTGGCGGGACCTACACAGACCCTACCCAAAATATACCAGGATAGACCACCCCTATATAAAATAACCCTAGATACAACAGCAATTTATCAAATAGACCCCTGTTAAAAAAAAACAAATCTAAAAAATAAAGTGCAGTACCGTGTCTACACACCTGGTGGCGCTAGAGGCGCACCAAACCACCACCAGTCGACTAGCCATACATCAATTACTATATAAACCAAGTTTCGTACAGATAAAACACACCGTTGCAGATATATGGACAGTTAAGATTCGGCCAATCAGATGCCCTTTATGCAAATGAGGGTGGTTACTAATGAGGGTGAAAGTCGTTTTTACCTCCCTACCTATATGCCATTTTAACCCTAACCTAACCATAGCCCCAAACTAACCCTAAACCCAAACTAACCATTAGTCCAAAGACTACTTTCAATATTTAACACAAAACAATAAAAAAATATGAACAAACAGTCGATCAAACTCATCTATCCATCTATCCATCTATCCATCTATCCATCTATCCATCTATCTATCCATCCATCCATCCATCACTCCATCACTCCATCACTCCATCCATCCATGTATAACACAGGCCTAAAAACATTCACTTTTTCAAACAAAAACTTTTTTTTTTTTAACAAAAAGTTGTTTAAACTCATGTATCTATATATTCATCTATTCATCTATCTATCTATTTATCTATCTATCCATCCATCCATCCATCCATCCATCCATCACTCCATCACTCCATCCATCCATGTATAACACAGGCCTAAAAACATTCACTTTTTCAAACAAAAACATATTTTTTTTAACAAAAAGTGGTTTAAACTCATGTATCTATATATTCATCTATTCATCTATCTATCCATCCATCCATCCATCCATCCATCACTCCATCACTCCATCCATCAATGTAACACAGGCCTAAAAAACATTCACTTTTTCAAACAAAAACATTTTTTTTAACAAAAACATTTTTTTTAACAAAAAGTTGTTTAAACTCATGTACCTATCTATCCATCCATCCATCCATCCATCCATCCATCCATCCATCCATCACTCCATCCATCAATCTATCTATAGAAATAGACACTTACCTGTCAGCATTGGTGCTGTTTCAGCACTCGTGCTGATATGCACGGCAAATGCAACCATTTTGCATTGACAGGTGAACAGCTGGGGGAAAACTCAAGTTCAGTTTGCGTCAGGGCGTCTGCATGGATGCAGGGTCAAAGGCCAAAGGCCTGGCACGCTACCTCACCTAACCAGCTAAACCTACCCACCACCTGCACAAAAAAACAGAAAACAAAACCAAAAAACACTGACCACTGGCGGGACCTACACAGACCCTACCCAAAATATACCAGGATAGACCACCCCTATATAAAATAACCCTAGATACAACAGCAATTTATAAAATAGACCCCTGTTAAAAAAAAACAAATCTAAAAAATAAAGTGCAGTACCGTGTCTACACACCTGGTGGCGCTAGAGGCGCACCAAACCACCACCAGTCGACTAGCCATACATCAATTACTATATAAACCAAGTTTCGTACAGATAAAACACACCGTTGCAGATATATGGACAGTTAAGATTCGGCCAATCAGATGCCCTTTATGCAAATGAGGGTGGTTACTAATGAGGGTGAAAGTCGTTTTTACCTCCCTACCTAACCCTAACTCTCTAACCCTAACTCTAACCCTAACTCTAACCCTAACCCTAACCCTAACCCTAACTCTAACCCTAACCCTAAGCAATTTATAAAATAGACCCCTGTTAAAAAAAAACAAATCTAAAAAATAAAGTGCAGTACCGTGTCTACACACCTGGTGGCGCTAGAGGCGCACCAAACCACCACCAGTCGACTAGCCATACATCAATTACTATATAAACCAAGTTTCGTACAGATAAAACACACCGTTGCAGATATATGGACAGTTAAGATTCGGCCAATCAGATGCCCTTTATGCAAATGAGGGTGGTTACTAATGAGGGTGAAAGTCGTTTTTACCTCCCTACCTATATGCCATTTTAACCCTAACCTAACCATAGCCCCAAACTAACCCTAAACCCAAACTAACCATTAGTCCAAAGACTACTTTCAATATTTAACACAAAACAATAAAAAAATATGAACAAACAGTCGATCAAACTCATCTATCCATCTATCCATCTATCCATCTATCCATCTATCCATCTATCTATCCATCCATCCATCCATCACTCCATCACTCCATCACTCCATCCATCCATGTATAACACAGGCCTAAAAACATTCACTTTTTCAAACAAAAACTTTTTTTTTTTTAACAAAAAGTTGTTTAAACTCATGTATCTATATATTCATCTATTCATCTATCTATCTATTTATCTATCTATCCATCCATCCATCCATCACTCCATCACTCCATCCATCCATGTATAACACAGGCCTAAAAACATTCACTTTTTCAAACAAAAACATATTTTTTTTAACAAAAAGTGGTTTAAACTCATGTATCTATATATTCATCTATTCATCTATCTATCCATCCATCCATCCATCCATCCATCACTCCATCACTCCATCCATCAATGTAACACAGGCCTAAAAAACATTCACTTTTTCAAACAAAAACATTTTTTTAACAAAAACATTTTTTTTAACAAAAAGTTGTTTCAACTCATGTACCTATCTATCCATCCATCCATCCATCCATCCATCCATCCATCCATCCATCCATCCATCCATCCATCCATCCATCCATCCATCACTCCATCCATCAATCTATCTATAGAAATAGACACTTACCTGTCAGCATTGGTGCTGTTTCAGCACTCGTGCTGATATGCACGGCAAATGCAACCATTTTGCATTGACAGGTGAACAGCTGGGGGAAAACTCAAGTTCAGTTTGCGTCAGGGCGTCTGCATGGATGCAGGGTCAAAGGCCAAAGGCCTGGCACGCTACCTCACCTAACCAGCTAAACCTACCCACCACCTGCACAAAAAAACAGAAAACAAAACCAAAAAACACTGACCACTGGCGGGACCTACACAGACCCTACCCAAAATATACCAGGATAGACCACCCCTATATAAAATAACCCTAGATACAACAGCAATTTATCAAATAGACCCCTGTTAAAAAAAAACAAATCTAAAAAATAAAGTGCAGTACCGTGTCTACACACCTGGTGGCGCTAGAGGCGCACCAAACCACCACCAGTCGACTAGCCATACATCAATTACTATATAAACCAAGTTTCGTACAGATAAAACACACCGTTGCAGATATATGGACAGTTAAGATTCGGCCAATCAGATGCCCTTTATGCAAATGAGGGTGGTTACTAATGAGGGTGAAAGTCGTTTTTACCTCCCTACCTATATGCCATTTTAACCCTAACCTAACCATAGCCCCAAACTAACCCTAAACCCAAACTAACCATTAGTCCAAAGACTACTTTCAATATTTAACACAAAACAATAAAAAAATATGAACAAACAGTCGATCAAACTCATCTATCCATCTATCCATCTATCCATCTATCCATCTATCCATCTATCTATCCATCCATCCATCCATCACTCCATCACTCCATCACTCCATCCATCCATGTATAACACAGGCCTAAAAACATTCACTTTTTCAAACAAAAACTTTTTTTTTTTTAACAAAAAGTTGTTTAAACTCATGTATCTATATATTCATCTATTCATCTATCTATCTATTTATCTATCTATCCATCCATCCATCCATCCATCCATCCATCACTCCATCACTCCATCCATCCATGTATAACACAGGCCTAAAAACATTCACTTTTTCAAACAAAAACATATTTTTTTTAACAAAAAGTGGTTTAAACTCATGTATCTATATATTCATCTATTCATCTATCTATCCATCCATCCATCCATCCATCCATCACTCCATCACTCCATCCATCAATGTAACACAGGCCTAAAAAACATTCACTTTTTCAAACAAAAACATTTTTTTTAACAAAAACATTTTTTTTAACAAAAAGTTGTTTAAACTCATGTACCTATCTATCCATCCATCCATCCATCCATCCATCCATCCATCCATCCATCACTCCATCCATCAATCTATCTATAGAAATAGACACTTACCTGTCAGCATTGGTGCTGTTTCAGCACTCGTGCTGATATGCACGGCAAATGCAACCATTTTGCATTGACAGGTGAACAGCTGGGGGAAAACTCAAGTTCAGTTTGCGTCAGGGCGTCTGCATGGATGCAGGGTCAAAGGCCAAAGGCCTGGCACGCTACCTCACCTAACCAGCTAAACCTACCCACCACCTGCACAAAAAAACAGAAAACAAAACCAAAAAACACTGACCACTGGCGGGACCTACACAGACCCTACCCAAAATATACCAGGATAGACCACCCCTATATAAAATAACCCTAGATACAACAGCAATTTATAAAATAGACCCCTGTTAAAAAAAAACAAATCTAAAAAATAAAGTGCAGTACCGTGTCTACACACCTGGTGGCGCTAGAGGCGCACCAAACCACCACCAGTCGACTAGCCATACATCAATTACTATATAAACCAAGTTTCGTACAGATAAAACACACCGTTGCAGATATATGGACAGTTAAGATTCGGCCAATCAGATGCCCTTTATGCAAATGAGGGTGGTTACTAATGAGGGTGAAAGTCGTTTTTACCTCCCTACCTAACCCTAACTCTCTAACCCTAACTCTAACCCTAACTCTAACCCTAACCCTAACCCTAACCCTAACTCTAACCCTAACCCTAAGCAATTTATAAAATAGACCCCTGTTAAAAAAAAACAAATCTAAAAAATAAAGTGCAGTACCGTGTCTACACACCTGGTGGCGCTAGAGGCGCACCAAACCACCACCAGTCGACTAGCCATACATCAATTACTATATAAACCAAGTTTCGTACAGATAAAACACACCGTTGCAGATATATGGACAGTTAAGATTCGGCCAATCAGATGCCCTTTATGCAAATGAGGGTGGTTACTAATGAGGGTGAAAGTCGTTTTTACCTCCCTACCTATATGCCATTTTAACCCTAACCTAACCATAGCCCCAAACTAACCCTAAACCCAAACTAACCATTAGTCCAAAGACTACTTTCAATATTTAACACAAAACAATAAAAAAATATGAACAAACAGTCGATCAAACTCATCTATCCATCTATCCATCTATCCATCTATCCATCTATCCATCTATCTATCCATCCATCCATCCATCACTCCATCACTCCATCACTCCATCCATCCATGTATAACACAGGCCTAAAAACATTCACTTTTTCAAACAAAAACTTTTTTTTTTTTAACAAAAAGTTGTTTAAACTCATGTATCTATATATTCATCTATTCATCTATCTATCTATTTATCTATCTATCCATCCATCCATCCATCACTCCATCACTCCATCCATCCATGTATAACACAGGCCTAAAAACATTCACTTTTTCAAACAAAAACATATTTTTTTTAACAAAAAGTGGTTTAAACTCATGTATCTATATATTCATCTATTCATCTATCTATCCATCCATCCATCCATCCATCCATCACTCCATCACTCCATCCATCAATGTAACACAGGCCTAAAAAACATTCACTTTTTCAAACAAAAACATTTTTTTAACAAAAACATTTTTTTTAACAAAAAGTTGTTTCAACTCATGTACCTATCTATCCATCCATCCATCCATCCATCCATCCATCCATCCATCCATCCATCCATCCATCCATCCATCCATCCATCCATCACTCCATCCATCAATCTATCTATAGAAATAGACACTTACCTGTCAGCATTGGTGCTGTTTCAGCACTCGTGCTGATATGCACGGCAAATGCAACCATTTTGCATTGACAGGTGAACAGCTGGGGGAAAACTCAAGTTCAGTTTGCGTCAGGGCGTCTGCATGGATGCAGGGTCAAAGGCCAAAGGCCTGGCACGCTACCTCACCTAACCAGCTAAACCTACCCACCACCTGCACAAAAAAACAGAAAACAAAACCAAAAAACACTGACCACTGGCGGGACCTACACAGACCCTACCCAAAATATACCAGGATAGACCACCCCTATATAAAATAACCCTAGATACAACAGCAATTTATCAAATAGACCCCTGTTAAAAAAAAACAAATCTAAAAAATAAAGTGCAGTACCGTGTCTACACACCTGGTGGCGCTAGAGGCGCACCAAACCACCACCAGTCGACTAGCCATACATCAATTACTATATAAACCAAGTTTCGTACAGATAAAACACACCGTTGCAGATATATGGACAGTTAAGATTCGGCCAATCAGATGCCCTTTATGCAAATGAGGGTGGTTACTAATGAGGGTGAAAGTCGTTTTTACCTCCCTACCTATATGCCATTTTAACCCTAACCTAACCATAGCCCCAAACTAACCCTAAACCCAAACTAACCATTAGTCCAAAGACTACTTTCAATATTTAACACAAAACAATAAAAAAATATGAACAAACAGTCGATCAAACTCATCTATCCATCTATCCATCTATCCATCTATCCATCTATCCATCTATCTATCCATCCATCCATCCATCACTCCATCACTCCATCACTCCATCCATCCATGTATAACACAGGCCTAAAAACATTCACTTTTTCAAACAAAAACTTTTTTTTTTTTAACAAAAAGTTGTTTAAACTCATGTATCTATATATTCATCTATTCATCTATCTATCTATTTATCTATCTATCCATCCATCCATCCATCCATCCATCCATCACTCCATCACTCCATCCATCCATGTATAACACAGGCCTAAAAACATTCACTTTTTCAAACAAAAACATATTTTTTTTAACAAAAAGTGGTTTAAACTCATGTATCTATATATTCATCTATTCATCTATCTATCCATCCATCCATCCATCCATCCATCACTCCATCACTCCATCCATCAATGTAACACAGGCCTAAAAAACATTCACTTTTTCAAACAAAAACATTTTTTTTAACAAAAACATTTTTTTTAACAAAAAGTTGTTTAAACTCATGTACCTATCTATCCATCCATCCATCCATCCATCCATCCATCCATCCATCCATCACTCCATCCATCAATCTATCTATAGAAATAGACACTTACCTGTCAGCATTGGTGCTGTTTCAGCACTCGTGCTGATATGCACGGCAAATGCAACCATTTTGCATTGACAGGTGAACAGCTGGGGGAAAACTCAAGTTCAGTTTGCGTCAGGGCGTCTGCATGGATGCAGGGTCAAAGGCCAAAGGCCTGGCACGCTACCTCACCTAACCAGCTAAACCTACCCACCACCTGCACAAAAAAACAGAAAACAAAACCAAAAAACACTGACCACTGGCGGGACCTACACAGACCCTACCCAAAATATACCAGGATAGACCACCCCTATATAAAATAACCCTAGATACAACAGCAATTTATAAAATAGACCCCTGTTAAAAAAAAACAAATCTAAAAAATAAAGTGCAGTACCGTGTCTACACACCTGGTGGCGCTAGAGGCGCACCAAACCACCACCAGTCGACTAGCCATACATCAATTACTATATAAACCAAGTTTCGTACAGATAAAACACACCGTTGCAGATATATGGACAGTTAAGATTCGGCCAATCAGATGCCCTTTATGCAAATGAGGGTGGTTACTAATGAGGGTGAAAGTCGTTTTTACCTCCCTACCTAACCCTAACTCTCTAACCCTAACTCTAACCCTAACTCTAACCCTAACCCTAACCCTAACCCTAACTCTAACCCTAACCCTAAGCAATTTATAAAATAGACCCCTGTTAAAAAAAAACAAATCTAAAAAATAAAGTGCAGTACCGTGTCTACACACCTGGTGGCGCTAGAGGCGCACCAAACCACCACCAGTCGACTAGCCATACATCAATTACTATATAAACCAAGTTTCGTACAGATAAAACACACCGTTGCAGATATATGGACAGTTAAGATTCGGCCAATCAGATGCCCTTTATGCAAATGAGGGTGGTTACTAATGAGGGTGAAAGTCGTTTTTACCTCCCTACCTATATGCCATTTTAACCCTAACCTAACCATAGCCCCAAACTAACCCTAAACCCAAACTAACCATTAGTCCAAAGACTACTTTCAATATTTAACACAAAACAATAAAAAAATATGAACAAACAGTCGATCAAACTCATCTATCCATCTATCCATCTATCCATCTATCCATCTATCCATCTATCTATCCATCCATCCATCCATCACTCCATCACTCCATCACTCCATCCATCCATGTATAACACAGGCCTAAAAACATTCACTTTTTCAAACAAAAACTTTTTTTTTTTTAACAAAAAGTTGTTTAAACTCATGTATCTATATATTCATCTATTCATCTATCTATCTATTTATCTATCTATCCATCCATCCATCCATCACTCCATCACTCCATCCATCCATGTATAACACAGGCCTAAAAACATTCACTTTTTCAAACAAAAACATATTTTTTTTAACAAAAAGTGGTTTAAACTCATGTATCTATATATTCATCTATTCATCTATCTATCCATCCATCCATCCATCCATCCATCACTCCATCACTCCATCCATCAATGTAACACAGGCCTAAAAAACATTCACTTTTTCAAACAAAAACATTTTTTTAACAAAAACATTTTTTTTAACAAAAAGTTGTTTCAACTCATGTACCTATCTATCCATCCATCCATCCATCCATCCATCCATCCATCCATCCATCCATCCATCCATCCATCCATCCATCCATCCATCACTCCATCCATCAATCTATCTATAGAAATAGACACTTACCTGTCAGCATTGGTGCTGTTTCAGCACTCGTGCTGATATGCACGGCAAATGCAACCATTTTGCATTGACAGGTGAACAGCTGGGGGAAAACTCAAGTTCAGTTTGCGTCAGGGCGTCTGCATGGATGCAGGGTCAAAGGCCAAAGGCCTGGCACGCTACCTCACCTAACCAGCTAAACCTACCCACCACCTGCACAAAAAAACAGAAAACAAAACCAAAAAACACTGACCACTGGCGGGACCTACACAGACCCTACCCAAAATATACCAGGATAGACCACCCCTATATAAAATAACCCTAGATACAACAGCAATTTATCAAATAGACCCCTGTTAAAAAAAAACAAATCTAAAAAATAAAGTGCAGTACCGTGTCTACACACCTGGTGGCGCTAGAGGCGCACCAAACCACCACCAGTCGACTAGCCATACATCAATTACTATATAAACCAAGTTTCGTACAGATAAAACACACCGTTGCAGATATATGGACAGTTAAGATTCGGCCAATCAGATGCCCTTTATGCAAATGAGGGTGGTTACTAATGAGGGTGAAAGTCGTTTTTACCTCCCTACCTATATGCCATTTTAACCCTAACCTAACCATAGCCCCAAACTAACCCTAAACCCAAACTAACCATTAGTCCAAAGACTACTTTCAATATTTAACACAAAACAATAAAAAAATATGAACAAACAGTCGATCAAACTCATCTATCCATCTATCCATCTATCCATCTATCCATCTATCCATCTATCTATCCATCCATCCATCCATCACTCCATCACTCCATCACTCCATCCATCCATGTATAACACAGGCCTAAAAACATTCACTTTTTCAAACAAAAACTTTTTTTTTTTTAACAAAAAGTTGTTTAAACTCATGTATCTATATATTCATCTATTCATCTATCTATCTATTTATCTATCTATCCATCCATCCATCCATCCACATCCATCACTCCATCACTCCATCCATCCATGTATAACACAGGCCTAAAAACATTCACTTTTTCAAACAAAAACATATTTTTTTTAACAAAAAGTGGTTTAAACTCATGTATCTATATATTCATCTATTCATCTATCTATCCATCCATCCATCCATCCATCCATCACTCCATCACTCCATCCATCAATGTAACACAGGCCTAAAAAACATTCACTTTTTCAAACAAAAACATTTTTTTTAACAAAAACATTTTTTTTAACAAAAAGTTGTTTAAACTCATGTACCTATCTATCCATCCATCCATCCATCCATCCATCCATCCATCCATCCATCACTCCATCCATCAATCTATCTATAGAAATAGACACTTACCTGTCAGCATTGGTGCTGTTTCAGCACTCGTGCTGATATGCACGGCAAATGCAACCATTTTGCATTGACAGGTGAACAGCTGGGGGAAAACTCAAGTTCAGTTTGCGTCAGGGCGTCTGCATGGATGCAGGGTCAAAGGCCAAAGGCCTGGCACGCTACCTCACCTAACCAGCTAAACCTACCCACCACCTGCACAAAAAAACAGAAAACAAAACCAAAAAACACTGACCACTGGCGGGACCTACACAGACCCTACCCAAAATATACCAGGATAGACCACCCCTATATAAAATAACCCTAGATACAACAGCAATTTATAAAATAGACCCCTGTTAAAAAAAAACAAATCTAAAAAATAAAGTGCAGTACCGTGTCTACACACCTGGTGGCGCTAGAGGCGCACCAAACCACCACCAGTCGACTAGCCATACATCAATTACTATATAAACCAAGTTTCGTACAGATAAAACACACCGTTGCAGATATATGGACAGTTAAGATTCGGCCAATCAGATGCCCTTTATGCAAATGAGGGTGGTTACTAATGAGGGTGAAAGTCGTTTTTACCTCCCTACCTAACCCTAACTCTCTAACCCTAACTCTAACCCTAACTCTAACCCTAACCCTAACCCTAACCCTAACTCTAACCCTAACCCTAAGCAATTTATAAAATAGACCCCTGTTAAAAAAAAACAAATCTAAAAAATAAAGTGCAGTACCGTGTCTACACACCTGGTGGCGCTAGAGGCGCACCAAACCACCACCAGTCGACTAGCCATACATCAATTACTATATAAACCAAGTTTCGTACAGATAAAACACACCGTTGCAGATATATGGACAGTTAAGATTCGGCCAATCAGATGCCCTTTATGCAAATGAGGGTGGTTACTAATGAGGGTGAAAGTCGTTTTTACCTCCCTACCTATATGCCATTTTAACCCTAACCTAACCATAGCCCCAAACTAACCCTAAACCCAAACTAACCATTAGTCCAAAGACTACTTTCAATATTTAACACAAAACAATAAAAAAATATGAACAAACAGTCGATCAAACTCATCTATCCATCTATCCATCTATCCATCTATCCATCTATCCATCTATCTATCCATCCATCCATCCATCACTCCATCACTCCATCACTCCATCCATCCATGTATAACACAGGCCTAAAAACATTCACTTTTTCAAACAAAAACTTTTTTTTTTTTAACAAAAAGTTGTTTAAACTCATGTATCTATATATTCATCTATTCATCTATCTATCTATTTATCTATCTATCCATCCATCCATCCATCACTCCATCACTCCATCCATCCATGTATAACACAGGCCTAAAAACATTCACTTTTTCAAACAAAAACATATTTTTTTTAACAAAAAGTGGTTTAAACTCATGTATCTATATATTCATCTATTCATCTATCTATCCATCCATCCATCCATCCATCCATCACTCCATCACTCCATCCATCAATGTAACACAGGCCTAAAAAACATTCACTTTTTCAAACAAAAACATTTTTTTAACAAAAACATTTTTTTTAACAAAAAGTTGTTTCAACTCATGTACCTATCTATCCATCCATCCATCCATCCATCCATCCATCCATCCATCCATCCATCCATCCATCCATCCATCCATCCATCCATCATCATCCATCCATCAATCTATCTATAGAAATAGACACTTACCTGTCAGCATTGGTGCTGTTTCAGCACTCGTGCTGATATGCACGGCAAATGCAACCATTTTGCATTGACAGGTGAACAGCTGGGGGAAAACTCAAGTTCAGTTTGCGTCAGGGCGTCTGCATGGATGCAGGGTCAAAGGCCAAAGGCCTGGCACGCTACCTCACCTAACCAGCTAAACCTACCCACCACCTGCACAAAAAAACAGAAAACAAAACCAAAAAACACTGACCACTGGCGGGACCTACACAGACCCTACCCAAAATATACCAGGATAGACCACCCCTATATAAAATAACCCTAGATACAACAGCAATTTATCAAATAGACCCCTGTTAAAAAAAAACAAATCTAAAAAATAAAGTGCAGTACCGTGTCTACACACCTGGTGGCGCTAGAGGCGCACCAAACCACCACCAGTCGACTAGCCATACATCAATTACTATATAAACCAAGTTTCGTACAGATAAAACACACCGTTGCAGATATATGGACAGTTAAGATTCGGCCAATCAGATGCCCTTTATGCAAATGAGGGTGGTTACTAATGAGGGTGAAAGTCGTTTTTACCTCCCTACCTATATGCCATTTTAACCCTAACCTAACCATAGCCCCAAACTAACCCTAAACCCAAACTAACCATTAGTCCAAAGACTACTTTCAATATTTAACACAAAACAATAAAAAAATATGAACAAACAGTCGATCAAACTCATCTATCCATCTATCCATCTATCCATCTATCCATCTATCCATCTATCTATCCATCCATCCATCCATCACTCCATCACTCCATCACTCCATCCATCCATGTATAACACAGGCCTAAAAACATTCACTTTTTCAAACAAAAACTTTTTTTTTTTTAACAAAAAGTTGTTTAAACTCATGTATCTATATATTCATCTATTCATCTATCTATCTATTTATCTATCTATCCATCCATCCATCCATCCATCCATCCATCACTCCATCACTCCATCCATCCATGTATAACACAGGCCTAAAAACATTCACTTTTTCAAACAAAAACATATTTTTTTTAACAAAAAGTGGTTTAAACTCATGTATCTATATATTCATCTATTCATCTATCTATCCATCCATCCATCCATCCATCCATCACTCCATCACTCCATCCATCAATGTAACACAGGCCTAAAAAACATTCACTTTTTCAAACAAAAACATTTTTTTTAACAAAAACATTTTTTTTAACAAAAAGTTGTTTAAACTCATGTACCTATCTATCCATCCATCCATCCATCCATCCATCCATCCATCCATCCATCACTCCATCCATCAATCTATCTATAGAAATAGACACTTACCTGTCAGCATTGGTGCTGTTTCAGCACTCGTGCTGATATGCACGGCAAATGCAACCATTTTGCATTGACAGGTGAACAGCTGGGGGAAAACTCAAGTTCAGTTTGCGTCAGGGCGTCTGCATGGATGCAGGGTCAAAGGCCAAAGGCCTGGCACGCTACCTCACCTAACCAGCTAAACCTACCCACCACCTGCACAAAAAAACAGAAAACAAAACCAAAAAACACTGACCACTGGCGGGACCTACACAGACCCTACCCAAAATATACCAGGATAGACCACCCCTATATAAAATAACCCTAGATACAACAGCAATTTATAAAATAGACCCCTGTTAAAAAAAAACAAATCTAAAAAATAAAGTGCAGTACCGTGTCTACACACCTGGTGGCGCTAGAGGCGCACCAAACCACCACCAGTCGACTAGCCATACATCAATTACTATATAAACCAAGTTTCGTACAGATAAAACACACCGTTGCAGATATATGGACAGTTAAGATTCGGCCAATCAGATGCCCTTTATGCAAATGAGGGTGGTTACTAATGAGGGTGAAAGTCGTTTTTACCTCCCTACCTAACCCTAACTCTCTAACCCTAACTCTAACCCTAACTCTAACCCTAACCCTAACCCTAACCCTAACTCTAACCCTAACCCTAAGCAATTTATAAAATAGACCCCTGTTAAAAAAAAACAAATCTAAAAAATAAAGTGCAGTACCGTGTCTACACACCTGGTGGCGCTAGAGGCGCACCAAACCACCACCAGTCGACTAGCCATACATCAATTACTATATAAACCAAGTTTCGTACAGATAAAACACACCGTTGCAGATATATGGACAGTTAAGATTCGGCCAATCAGATGCCCTTTATGCAAATGAGGGTGGTTACTAATGAGGGTGAAAGTCGTTTTTACCTCCCTACCTATATGCCATTTTAACCCTAACCTAACCATAGCCCCAAACTAACCCTAAACCCAAACTAACCATTAGTCCAAAGACTACTTTCAATATTTAACACAAAACAATAAAAAAATATGAACAAACAGTCGATCAAACTCATCTATCCATCTATCCATCTATCCATCTATCCATCTATCCATCTATCTATCCATCCATCCATCCATCACTCCATCACTCCATCACTCCATCCATCCATGTATAACACAGGCCTAAAAACATTCACTTTTTCAAACAAAAACTTTTTTTTTTTTAACAAAAAGTTGTTTAAACTCATGTATCTATATATTCATCTATTCATCTATCTATCTATTTATCTATCTATCCATCCATCCATCCATCACTCCATCACTCCATCCATCCATGTATAACACAGGCCTAAAAACATTCACTTTTTCAAACAAAAACATATTTTTTTTAACAAAAAGTGGTTTAAACTCATGTATCTATATATTCATCTATTCATCTATCTATCCATCCATCCATCCATCCATCCATCACTCCATCACTCCATCCATCAATGTAACACAGGCCTAAAAAACATTCACTTTTTCAAACAAAAACATTTTTTTAACAAAAACATTTTTTTTAACAAAAAGTTGTTTCAACTCATGTACCTATCTATCCATCCATCCATCCATCCATCCATCCATCCATCCATCCATCCATCCATCCATCCATCCATCCATCCATCCATCACTCCATCCATCAATCTATCTATAGAAATAGACACTTACCTGTCAGCATTGGTGCTGTTTCAGCACTCGTGCTGATATGCACGGCAAATGCAACCATTTTGCATTGACAGGTGAACAGCTGGGGGAAAACTCAAGTTCAGTTTGCGTCAGGGCGTCTGCATGGATGCAGGGTCAAAGGCCAAAGGCCTGGCACGCTACCTCACCTAACCAGCTAAACCTACCCACCACCTGCACAAAAAAACAGAAAACAAAACCAAAAAACACTGACCACTGGCGGGACCTACACAGACCCTACCCAAAATATACCAGGATAGACCACCCCTATATAAAATAACCCTAGATACAACAGCAATTTATCAAATAGACCCCTGTTAAAAAAAAACAAATCTAAAAAATAAAGTGCAGTACCGTGTCTACACACCTGGTGGCGCTAGAGGCGCACCAAACCACCACCAGTCGACTAGCCATACATCAATTACTATATAAACCAAGTTTCGTACAGATAAAACACACCGTTGCAGATATATGGACAGTTAAGATTCGGCCAATCAGATGCCCTTTATGCAAATGAGGGTGGTTACTAATGAGGGTGAAAGTCGTTTTTACCTCCCTACCTATATGCCATTTTAACCCTAACCTAACCATAGCCCCAAACTAACCCTAAACCCAAACTAACCATTAGTCCAAAGACTACTTTCAATATTTAACACAAAACAATAAAAAAATATGAACAAACAGTCGATCAAACTCATCTATCCATCTATCCATCTATCCATCTATCCATCTATCCATCTATCTATCCATCCATCCATCCATCACTCCATCACTCCATCACTCCATCCATCCATGTATAACACAGGCCTAAAAACATTCACTTTTTCAAACAAAAACTTTTTTTTTTTTAACAAAAAGTTGTTTAAACTCATGTATCTATATATTCATCTATTCATCTATCTATCTATTTATCTATCTATCCATCCATCCATCCATCCATCCATCCATCACTCCATCACTCCATCCATCCATGTATAACACAGGCCTAAAAACATTCACTTTTTCAAACAAAAACATATTTTTTTTAACAAAAAGTGGTTTAAACTCATGTATCTATATATTCATCTATTCATCTATCTATCCATCCATCCATCCATCCATCCATCACTCCATCACTCCATCCATCAATGTAACACAGGCCTAAAAAACATTCACTTTTTCAAACAAAAACATTTTTTTTAACAAAAACATTTTTTTTAACAAAAAGTTGTTTAAACTCATGTACCTATCTATCCATCCATCCATCCATCCATCCATCCATCCATCCATCCATCACTCCATCCATCAATCTATCTATAGAAATAGACACTTACCTGTCAGCATTGGTGCTGTTTCAGCACTCGTGCTGATATGCACGGCAAATGCAACCATTTTGCATTGACAGGTGAACAGCTGGGGGAAAACTCAAGTTCAGTTTGCGTCAGGGCGTCTGCATGGATGCAGGGTCAAAGGCCAAAGGCCTGGCACGCTACCTCACCTAACCAGCTAAACCTACCCACCACCTGCACAAAAAAACAGAAAACAAAACCAAAAAACACTGACCACTGGCGGGACCTACACAGACCCTACCCAAAATATACCAGGATAGACCACCCCTATATAAAATAACCCTAGATACAACAGCAATTTATAAAATAGACCCCTGTTAAAAAAAAACAAATCTAAAAAATAAAGTGCAGTACCGTGTCTACACACCTGGTGGCGCTAGAGGCGCACCAAACCACCACCAGTCGACTAGCCATACATCAATTACTATATAAACCAAGTTTCGTACAGATAAAACACACCGTTGCAGATATATGGACAGTTAAGATTCGGCCAATCAGATGCCCTTTATGCAAATGAGGGTGGTTACTAATGAGGGTGAAAGTCGTTTTTACCTCCCTACCTATATGCCATTTTAACCCTAACCTAACCATAGCCTCAAACTAACCCTAAACCCAAACTAACCATTAGTCCAAAGACTACTTTCAATATTTAACACAAAACAATAAAAAAATATGAACAAACAGTCGATCAAACTCATCTATCCATCTATCCATCTATCCATCTATCCATCTATCTATCCATCCATCCATCCATCACTCCATCACTCCATCACTCCATCCATCCATGTATAACACAGGCCTAAAAACATTCACTTTTTCAAACAAAAACTTTTTTTTTTTTAACAAAAAGTTGTTTAAACTCATGTATCTATATATTCATCTATTCATCTATCTATCTATTTATCTATCTATCCATCCATCCATCCATCCATCCATCACTCCATCCATCCATGTATAACACAGGCCTAAAAACATTCACTTTTTCAAACAAAAACATATTTTTTTTAACAAAAAGTGGTTTAAACTCATGTATCTATATATTCATCTATTCATCTATCTATCCATCCATCCATCCATCCATCCATCACTCCATCACTCCATCCATCAATGTAACACAGGCCTAAAAAACATTCACTTTTTCAAACAAAAACATTTTTTTTAACAAAAACATTTTTTTTAACAAAAAGTTGTTTCAACTCATGTACCTATCTATCCATCCATCCATCCATCCATCCATCCATCCATCCATCCATCCATCCATCCATCCATCCATCACTCCATCCATCAATCTATCTATAGAAATAGACACTTACCTGTCAGCATTGGTGCTGTTTCAGCACTCGTGCTGATATGCACGGCAAATGCAACCATTTTGCATTGACAGGTGAACAGCTGGGGGAAAACTCAAGTTCAGTTTGCGTCAGGGCGTCTGCATGGATGCAGGGTCAAAGGCCAAAGGCCTGGCACGCTACCTCACCTAACCAGCTAAACCTACCCACCACCTGCACAAAAAAACAGAAAACAAAACCAAAAAACACTGACCACTGGCGGGACCTACACAGACCCTACCCAAAATATACCAAGATAGACCACCCCTATATAAAATAACCCTAGATACAACAGCAATTTATAAAATAGACCCCTGTTAAAAAAAAACAAATCTAAAAAATAAAGTGCAGTACCGTGTCTACACACCTGGTGGCGCTAGAGGCGCACCAAACCACCACCAGTCGACTAGCCATACATCAATTACTATATAAACCAAGTTTCGTACAGATAAAACACACCGTTGCAGATATATGGACAGTTAAGATTCGGCCAATCAGATGCCCTTTATGCAAATGAGGGTGGTTACTAATGAGGGTGAAAGTCGTTTTTACCTCCCTACCTAACCTACCCTAACCCTAACTCTAACCCTAACCCTAAGGCCTAAAAAACATTCACTTTTTCAAACAAAAACATTTTTTTTAACAAAAACATTTTTTTTAACAAAAAGTTGTTTCAACTCATGTACCTATCTATCCATCCATCCATCCATCCATCCATCCATCCATCCATCCATCCATCCATCACTCCATCCATCAATCTATCTATAGAAATAGACACTTACCTGTCAGCATTGGTGCTGTTTCAGCACTCGTGCTGATATGCACGGCAAATGCAACCATTTTGCATTGACAGGTGAACAGCTGAGGGAAAACTCAAGTTCAGTTTGCGTCAGGGCGTCTGCATGGATGCAGGGTCAAAGGCCAAAGGCCTGGCACGCTACCTCACCTAACCAGCTAAACCTACCCACCACCTGCACAAAAAAACAGAAAACAAAACCAAAAAACACTGACCACTGGCGGGACCTACACAGACCCTACCCAAAATATACCAGGATAGACCACCCCTATATAAAATAACCCTAGATACAACAGCAATTTATAAAATAGACCCCTGTTAAAAAAAAACAAATCTAAAAAATAAAGTGCAGTACCGTGTCTACACACCTGGTGGCGCTAGAGGCGCACCAAACCACCACCAGTCGACTAGCCATACATCAATTACTATATAAACCAAGTTTCGTACAGATAAAACACACCGTTGCAGATATATGGACAGTTAAGATTCGGCCAATCAGATGCCCTTTATGCAAATGAGGGTGGTTACTAATGAGGGTGAAAGTCGTTTTTACCTCCCTACCTATATGCCATTTTAACCCTAACCTAACCATAGCCTCAAACTAACCCTAAACCCAAACTAACCATTAGTCCAAAGACTACTTTCAATATTTAACACAAAACAATAAAAAAATATGAACAAACAGTCGATCAAACTCATCTATCCATCTATCCATCTATCCATCTATCTATCCATCCATCCATCCATCACTCCATCACTCCATCACTCCATCCATCCATGTATAACACAGGCCTAAAAACATTCACTTTTTCAAACAAAAACTTTTTTTTTTTTAACAAAAAGTTGTTTAAACTCATGTATCTATATATTCATCTATCTATCTATTTATCTATCTATCCATCCATCCATCCATCCATCCATCACTCCATCCATCCATGTATAACACAGGCCTAAAAACATTCACTTTTTCAAACAAAAACATATTTTTTTTAACAAAAAGTGGTTTAAACTCATGTATCTATATATTCATCTATTCATCTATCTATCCATCCATCCATCCATCCATCCATCACTCCATCACTCCATCCATCAATGTAACACAGGCCTAAAAAACATTCACTTTTTCAAACAAAAACATTTTTTTTAACAAAAACATTTTTTTTAACAAAAAGTTGTTTCAACTCATGTACCTATCTATCCATCCATCCATCCATCCATCCATCCATCCATCCATCCATCCATCCATCCATCCATCCATCCATCACTCCATCCATCAATCTATCTATAGAAATAGACACTTACCTGTCAGCATTGGTGCTGTTTCAGCACTCGTGCTGATATGCACGGCAAATGCAACCATTTTGCATTGACAGGTGAACAGCTGGGGGAAAACTCAAGTTCAGTTTGCGTCAGGGCGTCTGCATGGATGCAGGGTCAAAGGCCAAAGGCCTGGCACGCTACCTCACCTAACCAGCTAAACCTACCCACCACCTGCACAAAAAAACAGAAAACAAAACCAAAAAACACTGACCACTGGCGGGACCTACACAGACCCTACCCAAAATATACCAGGATAGACCACCCCTATATAAAATAACCCTAGATACAACAGCAATTTATAAAATAGACCCCTGTTAAAAAAAAACAAATCTAAAAAATAAAGTGCAGTACCGTGTCTACACACCTGGTGGCGCTAGAGGCGCACCAAACCACCACCAGTCGACTAGCCATACATCAATTACTATATAAACCAAGTTTCGTACAGATAAAACACACCGTTGCAGATATATGGACAGTTAAGATTCGGCCAATCAGATGCCCTTTATGCAAATGAGGGTGGTTACTAATGAGGGTGAAAGTCGTTTTTACCTCCCTACCTAACCCATTTTAACCCTAACCTAACCATAGCCCCAAACTAACCCTAAACCCAAACTAACCATTAGTCCAAAGACTACTTTCAATATTTAACACAAAACAATAAAAAAATATGAACAAACAGTCGATCAAACTCATCTATCCATCTATCCATCTATCCATCTATCCATCTATCTATCCATCCATCCATCCATCACTCCATCACTCCATCACTCCATCCATCCATGTATAACACAGGCCTAAAAACATTCACTTTTTCAAACAAAAACTTTTTTTTTTTTAACAAAAAGTTGTTTAAACTCATGTATCTATATATTCATCTATTCATCTATCTATCTATTTATCTATCTATCCATCCATCCATCCATCCATCCATCACTCCATCCATCCATGTATAACACAGGCCTAAAAACATTCACTTTTTCAAACAAAACATATTTTTTTTAACAAAAAGTGGTTTAAACTCATGTATCTATATATTCATCTATTCATCTATCTATCCATCCATCCATCCATCCATCCATCACTCCATCACTCCATCCATCAATGTAACACAGGCCTAAAAAACATTCACTTTTTCAAACAAAAACATTTTTTTTAACAAAAACATTTTTTTTAACAAAAAGTTGTTTCAACTCATGTACCTATCTATCCATCCATCCATCCATCCATCCATCCATCCATCCATCCATCCATCCATCCATCCATCACTCCATCCATCAATCTATCTATAGAAATAGACACTTACCTGTCAGCATTGGTGCTGTTTCAGCACTCGTGCTGATATGCACGGCAAATGCAACCATTTTGCATTGACAGGTGAACAGCTGGGGGAAAACTCAAGTTCAGTTTGCGTCAGGGCGTCTGCATGGATGCAGGGTCAAAGGCCAAAGGCCTGGCACGCTACCTCACCTAACCAGCTAAACCTACCCACCACCTGCACAAAAAAACAGAAAACAAAACCAAAAAACACTGACCACTGGCGGGACCTACACAGACCCTACCCAAAATATACCAGGATAGACCACCCCTATATAAAATAACCCTAGATACAACAGCAATTTATAAAATAGACCCCTGTTAAAAAAAAACTAATCTAAAAAATAAAGTGCAGTACCGTGTCTACACACCTGGTGGCGCTAGAGGCGCACCAAACCACCACCAGTCGACTAGCCATACATCAATTACTATATAAACCAAGTTTCGTACAGATAAAACACACCGTTGCAGATATATGGACAGTTAAGATTCGGCCAATCAGATGCCCTTTATGCAAATGAGGGTGGTTACTAATGAGGGTGAAAGTCGTTTTTACCTCCCTACCTATATGCCATTTTAACCCTAACCTAACCATAGCCTCAAACTAACCCTAAACCCAAACTAACCATTAGTCCAAAGACTACTTTCAATATTTAACACAAAACAATAAAAAAATATGAACAAACAGTCGATCAAACTCATCTATCCATCTATCCATCTATCCATCTATCCATCTATCTATCCATCCATCCATCCATCACTCCATCACTCCATCACTCCATCCATCCATGTATAACACAGGCCTAAAAACATTCACTTTTTCAAACAAAAACTTTTTTTTTTTTAACAAAAAGTTGTTTAAACTCATGTATCTATATATTCATCTATTCATCTATCTATCTATTTATCTATCTATCCATCCATCCATCCATCCATCCATCACTCCATCCATCCATGTATAACACAGGCCTAAAAACATTCACTTTTTCAAACAAAAACATATTTTTTTTAACAAAAAGTGGTTTAAACTCATGTATCTATATATTCATCTATTCATCTATCTATCCATCCATCCATCCATCCATCCATCACTCCATCACTCCATCCATCAATGTAACACAGGCCTAAAAAACATTCACTTTTTCAAACAAAAACATTTTTTTTAACAAAAACATTTTTTTTAACAAAAAGTTGTTTCAACTCATGTACCTATCTATCCATCCATCCATCCATCCATCCATCCATCCATCCATCCATCCATCCATCCATCCATCCATCACTCCATCCATCAATCTATCTATAGAAATAGACACTTACCTGTCAGCATTGGTGCTGTTTCAGCACTCGTGCTGATATGCACGGCAAATGCAACCATTTTGCATTGACAGGTGAACAGCTGGGGGAAAACTCAAGTTCAGTTTGCGTCAGGGCGTCTGCATGGATGCAGGGTCAAAGGCCAAAGGCCTGGCACGCTACCTCACCTAACCAGCTAAACCTACCCACCACCTGCACAAAAAAACAGAAAACAAAACCAAAAAACACTGACCACTGGCGGGACCTACACAGACCCTACCCAAAATATACCAAGATAGACCACCCCTATATAAAATAACCCTAGATACAACAGCAATTTATAAAATAGACCCCTGTTAAAAAAAAACAAATCTAAAAAATAAAGTGCAGTACCGTGTCTACACACCTGGTGGCGCTAGAGGCGCACCAAACCACCACCAGTCGACTAGCCATACATCAATTACTATATAAACCAAGTTTCGTACAGATAAAACACACCGTTGCAGATATATGGACAGTTAAGATTCGGCCAATCAGATGCCCTTTATGCAAATGAGGGTGGTTACTAATGAGGGTGAAAGTCGTTTTTACCTCCCTACCTAACCTACCCTAACCCTAACTCTAACCCTAACCCTAAGGCCTAAAAAACATTCACTTTTTCAAACAAAAACATTTTTTTTAACAAAAACATTTTTTTTAACAAAAAGTTGTTTCAACTCATGTACCTATCTATCCATCCATCCATCCATCCATCCATCCATCCATCCATCCATCCATCCATCACTCCATCCATCAATCTATCTATAGAAATAGACACTTACCTGTCAGCATTGGTGCTGTTTCAGCACTCGTGCTGATATGCACGGCAAATGCAACCATTTTGCATTGACAGGTGAACAGCTGAGGGAAAACTCAAGTTCAGTTTGCGTCAGGGCGTCTGCATGGATGCAGGGTCAAAGGCCAAAGGCCTGGCACGCTACCTCACCTAACCAGCTAAACCTACCCACCACCTGCACAAAAAAACAGAAAACAAAACCAAAAAACACTGACCACTGGCGGGACCTACACAGACCCTACCCAAAATATACCAGGATAGACCACCCCTATATAAAATAACCCTAGATACAACAGCAATTTATAAAATAGACCCCTGTTAAAAAAAAACAAATCTAAAAAATAAAGTGCAGTACCGTGTCTACACACCTGGTGGCGCTAGAGGCGCACCAAACCACCACCAGTCGACTAGCCATACATCAATTACTATATAAACCAAGTTTCGTACAGATAAAACACACCGTTGCAGATATATGGACAGTTAAGATTCGGCCAATCAGATGCCCTTTATGCAAATGAGGGTGGTTACTAATGAGGGTGAAAGTCGTTTTTACCTCCCTACCTATATGCCATTTTAACCCTAACCTAACCATAGCCTCAAACTAACCCTAAACCCAAACTAACCATTAGTCCAAAGACTACTTTCAATATTTAACACAAAACAATAAAAAAATATGAACAAACAGTCGATCAAACTCATCTATCCATCTATCCATCTATCCATCTATCTATCCATCCATCCATCCATCACTCCATCACTCCATCACTCCATCCATCCATGTATAACACAGGCCTAAAAACATTCACTTTTTCAAACAAAAACTTTTTTTTTTTTAACAAAAAGTTGTTTAAACTCATGTATCTATATATTCATCTATCTATCTATTTATCTATCTATCCATCCATCCATCCATCCATCCATCACTCCATCCATCCATGTATAACACAGGCCTAAAAACATTCACTTTTTCAAACAAAAACATATTTTTTTTAACAAAAAGTGGTTTAAACTCATGTATCTATATATTCATCTATTCATCTATCTATCCATCCATCCATCCATCCATCCATCACTCCATCACTCCATCCATCAATGTAACACAGGCCTAAAAAACATTCACTTTTTCAAACAAAAACATTTTTTTTAACAAAAACATTTTTTTTAACAAAAAGTTGTTTCAACTCATGTACCTATCTATCCATCCATCCATCCATCCATCCATCCATCCATCCATCCATCCATCCATCCATCCATCCATCCATCACTCCATCCATCAATCTATCTATAGAAATAGACACTTACCTGTCAGCATTGGTGCTGTTTCAGCACTCGTGCTGATATGCACGGCAAATGCAACCATTTTGCATTGACAGGTGAACAGCTGGGGGAAAACTCAAGTTCAGTTTGCGTCAGGGCGTCTGCATGGATGCAGGGTCAAAGGCCAAAGGCCTGGCACGCTACCTCACCTAACCAGCTAAACCTACCCACCACCTGCACAAAAAAACAGAAAACAAAACCAAAAAACACTGACCACTGGCGGGACCTACACAGACCCTACCCAAAATATACCAGGATAGACCACCCCTATATAAAATAACCCTAGATACAACAGCAATTTATAAAATAGACCCCTGTTAAAAAAAAACAAATCTAAAAAATAAAGTGCAGTACCGTGTCTACACACCTGGTGGCGCTAGAGGCGCACCAAACCACCACCAGTCGACTAGCCATACATCAATTACTATATAAACCAAGTTTCGTACAGATAAAACACACCGTTGCAGATATATGGACAGTTAAGATTCGGCCAATCAGATGCCCTTTATGCAAATGAGGGTGGTTACTAATGAGGGTGAAAGTCGTTTTTACCTCCCTACCTAACCCATTTTAACCCTAACCTAACCATAGCCCCAAACTAACCCTAAACCCAAACTAACCATTAGTCCAAAGACTACTTTCAATATTTAACACAAAACAATAAAAAAATATGAACAAACAGTCGATCAAACTCATCTATCCATCTATCCATCTATCCATCTATCCATCTATCTATCCATCCATCCATCCATCACTCCATCACTCCATCACTCCATCCATCCATGTATAACACAGGCCTAAAAACATTCACTTTTTCAAACAAAAACTTTTTTTTTTTTAACAAAAAGTTGTTTAAACTCATGTATCTATATATTCATCTATTCATCTATCTATCTATTTATCTATCTATCCATCCATCCATCCATCCATCCATCACTCCATCCATCCATGTATAACACAGGCCTAAAAACATTCACTTTTTCAAACAAAACATATTTTTTTTAACAAAAAGTGGTTTAAACTCATGTATCTATATATTCATCTATTCATCTATCTATCCATCCATCCATCCATCCATCCATCACTCCATCACTCCATCCATCAATGTAACACAGGCCTAAAAAACATTCACTTTTTCAAACAAAAACATTTTTTTTAACAAAAACATTTTTTTTAACAAAAAGTTGTTTCAACTCATGTACCTATCTATCCATCCATCCATCCATCCATCCATCCATCCATCCATCCATCCATCCATCCATCCATCACTCCATCCATCAATCTATCTATAGAAATAGACACTTACCTGTCAGCATTGGTGCTGTTTCAGCACTCGTGCTGATATGCACGGCAAATGCAACCATTTTGCATTGACAGGTGAACAGCTGGGGGAAAACTCAAGTTCAGTTTGCGTCAGGGCGTCTGCATGGATGCAGGGTCAAAGGCCAAAGGCCTGGCACGCTACCTCACCTAACCAGCTAAACCTACCCACCACCTGCACAAAAAAACAGAAAACAAAACCAAAAAACACTGACCACTGGCGGGACCTACACAGACCCTACCCAAAATATACCAGGATAGACCACCCCTATATAAAATAACCCTAGATACAACAGCAATTTATAAAATAGACCCCTGTTAAAAAAAAACTAATCTAAAAAATAAAGTGCAGTACCGTGTCTACACACCTGGTGGCGCTAGAGGCGCACCAAACCACCACCAGTCGACTAGCCATACATCAATTACTATATAAACCAAGTTTCGTACAGATAAAACACACCGTTGCAGATATATGGACAGTTAAGATTCGGCCAATCAGATGCCCTTTATGCAAATGAGGGTGGTTACTAATGAGGGTGAAAGTCGTTTTTACCTCCCTACCTATATGCCATTTTAACCCTAACCTAACCATAGCCTCAAACTAACCCTAAACCCAAACTAACCATTAGTCCAAAGACTACTTTCAATATTTAACACAAAACAATAAAAAAATATGAACAAACAGTCGATCAAACTCATCTATCCATCTATCCATCTATCCATCTATCCATCTATCTATCCATCCATCCATCCATCACTCCATCACTCCATCACTCCATCCATCCATGTATAACACAGGCCTAAAAACATTCACTTTTTCAAACAAAAACTTTTTTTTTTTTAACAAAAAGTTGTTTAAACTCATGTATCTATATATTCATCTATTCATCTATCTATCTATTTATCTATCTATCCATCCATCCATCCATCCATCCATCACTCCATCCATCCATGTATAACACAGGCCTAAAAACATTCACTTTTTCAAACAAAAACATATTTTTTTTAACAAAAAGTGGTTTAAACTCATGTATCTATATATTCATCTATTCATCTATCTATCCATCCATCCATCCATCCATCCATCACTCCATCACTCCATCCATCAATGTAACACAGGCCTAAAAAACATTCACTTTTTCAAACAAAAACATTTTTTTTAACAAAAACATTTTTTTTAACAAAAAGTTGTTTCAACTCATGTACCTATCTATCCATCCATCCATCCATCCATCCATCCATCCATCCATCCATCCATCCATCCATCCATCCATCACTCCATCCATCAATCTATCTATAGAAATAGACACTTACCTGTCAGCATTGGTGCTGTTTCAGCACTCGTGCTGATATGCACGGCAAATGCAACCATTTTGCATTGACAGGTGAACAGCTGGGGGAAAACTCAAGTTCAGTTTGCGTCAGGGCGTCTGCATGGATGCAGGGTCAAAGGCCAAAGGCCTGGCACGCTACCTCACCTAACCAGCTAAACCTACCCACCACCTGCACAAAAAAACAGAAAACAAAACCAAAAAACACTGACCACTGGCGGGACCTACACAGACCCTACCCAAAATATACCAAGATAGACCACCCCTATATAAAATAACCCTAGATACAACAGCAATTTATAAAATAGACCCCTGTTAAAAAAAAACAAATCTAAAAAATAAAGTGCAGTACCGTGTCTACACACCTGGTGGCGCTAGAGGCGCACCAAACCACCACCAGTCGACTAGCCATACATCAATTACTATATAAACCAAGTTTCGTACAGATAAAACACACCGTTGCAGATATATGGACAGTTAAGATTCGGCCAATCAGATGCCCTTTATGCAAATGAGGGTGGTTACTAATGAGGGTGAAAGTCGTTTTTACCTCCCTACCTATATGCCATTTTAACCCTAACCTAACCATAGCCCCAAACTAACCCTAAACCCAAACTAACCATTAGTCCAAAGACTACTTTCAATATTTAACACAAAACAATAAAAAAATATGAACAAACAGTCGATCAAACTCATCTATCCATCTATCCATCTATCCATCTATCCATCTATCTATCCATCCATCCATCCATCACTCCATCACTCCATCACTCCATCCATCCATGTATAACACAGGCCTAAAAACATTCACTTTTTCAAACAAAAACTTTTTTTTTTTTAACAAAAAGTTGTTTAAACTCATGTATCTATATATTCATCTATTCATCTATCTATCTATTTATCTATCTATCCATCCATCCATCCATCCATCCATCCATCACTCCATCCATCCATGTATAACACAGGCCTAAAAACATTCACTTTTTCAAACAAAAACATATTTTTTTTAACAAAAAGTGGTTTAAACTCATGTATCTATATATTCATCTATTCATCTATCTATCCATCCATCCATCCATCCATCCATCACTCCATCACTCCATCCATCAATGTAACACAGGCCTAAAAAACATTCACTTTTTCAAACAAAAACATTTTTTTTAACAAAAACATTTTTTTTAACAAAAAGTTGTTTCAACTCATGTACCTATCTATCCATCCATCCATCCATCCATCCATCCATCCATCCATCCATCCATCCATCACTCCATCCATCAATCTATCTATAGAAATAGACACTTACCTGTCAGCATTGGTGCTGTTTCAGCACTCGTGCTGATATGCACGGCAAATGCAACCATTTTGCATTGACAGGTGAACAGCTGGGGGAAAACTCAAGTTCAGTTTGCGTCAGGGCGTCTGCATGGATGCAGGGTCAAAGGCCAAAGGCCTGGCACGCTACCTCACCTAACCAGCTAAACCTACCCACCACCTGCACAAAAAAACAGAAAACAAAACCAAAAAACACTGACCACTGGCGGGACCTACACAGACCCTACCCAAAATATACCAGGATAGACCACCCCTATATAAAATAACCCTAGATACAACAGCAATTTATAAAATAGACCCCTGTTAAAAAAAAACAAATCTAAAAAATAAAGTGCAGTACCGTGTCTACACACCTGGTGGCGCTAGAGGCGCACCAAACCACCACCAGTCGACTAGCCATACATCAATTACTATATAAACCAAGTTTCGTACAGATAAAACACACCGTTGCAGATATATGGACAGTTAAGATTCGGCCAATCAGATGCCCTTTATGCAAATGAGGGTGGTTACTAATGAGGGTGAAAGTCGTTTTTACCTCCCTACCTATATGCCATTTTAACCCTAACCTAACCATAGCCTCAAACTAACCCTAAACCCAAACTAACCATTAGTCCAAAGACTACTTTCAATATTTAACACAAAACAATAAAAAAATATGAACAAACAGTCGATCAAACTCATCTATCCATCTATCCATCTATCCATCTATCCATCTATCTATCCATCCATCCATCCATCCATCCATCACTCCATCACTCCATCACTCCATCCATCCATGTATAACACAGGCCTAAAAACATTCACTTTTTCAAACAAAAACTTTTTTTTTTTTAACAAAAAGTTGTTTAAACTCATGTATCTATATATTCATCTATTCATCTATCTATCTATTTATCTATCTATCCATCCATCCATCCATCCATCCATCACTCCATCCATCCATGTATAACACAGGCCTAAAAACATTCACTTTTTCAAACAAAAACATATTTTTTTTAACAAAAAGTGGTTTAAACTCATGTATCTATATATTCATCTATTCATCTATCTATCCATCCATCCATCCATCCATCCATCACTCCATCACTCCATCCATCAATGTAACACAGGCCTAAAAAACATTCACTTTTTCAAACAAAAACATTTTTTTTAACAAAAACATTTTTTTTAACAAAAAGTTGTTTCAACTCATGTACCTATCTATCTATCCATCCATCCATCCATCCATCCATCCATCCATCCATCCATCCATCCATCCATCCATCACTCCATCCATCAATCTATCTATAGAAATAGACACTTACCTGTCAGCATTGGTGCTGTTTCAGCACTCGTGCTGATATGCACGGCAAATGCAACCATTTTGCATTGACAGGTGAACAGCTGGGGGAAAACTCAAGTTCAGTTTGCGTCAGGGCGTCTGCATGGATGCAGGGTCAAAGGCCAAAGGCCTGGCACGCTACCTCACCTAACCAGCTAAACCTACCCACCACCTGCACAAAAAAACAGAAAACAAAACCAAAAAACACTGACCACTGGCGGGACCTACACAGACCCTACCCAAAATATACCAGGATAGACCACCCCTATATAAAATAACCCTAGATACAACAGCAATTTATAAAATAGACCCCTGTTAAAAAAAAACAAATCTAAAAAATAAAGTGCAGTACCGTGTCTACACACCTGGTGGCGCTAGAGGCGCACCAAACCACCACCAGTCGACTAGCCATACATCAATTACTATATAAACCAAGTTTCGTACAGATAAAACACACCGTTGCAGATATATGGACAGTTAAGATTCGGCCAATCAGATGCCCTTTATGCAAATGAGGGTGGTTACTAATGAGGGTGAAAGTCGTTTTTACCTCCCTACCTATATGCCATTTTAACCCTAACCTAACCATAGCCTCAAACTAACCCTAAACCCAAACTAACCATTAGTCCAAAGACTACTTTCAATATTTAACACAAAACAATAAAAAAATATGAACAAACAGTCGATCAAACTCATCTATCCATCTATCCATCTATCCATCTATCCATCTATCTATCCATCCATCCATCCATCACTCCATCACTCCATCACTCCATCCATCCATGTATAACACAGGCCTAAAAACATTCACTTTTTCAAACAAAAACTTTTTTTTTTTTAACAAAAAGTTGTTTAAACTCATGTATCTATATATTCATCTATTCATCTATCTATCTATTTATCTATCTATCCATCCATCCATCCATCCATCCATCACTCCATCCATCCATGTATAACACAGGCCTAAAAACATTCACTTTTTCAAACAAAAACATATTTTTTTTAACAAAAAGTGGTTTAAACTCATGTATCTATATATTCATCTATTCATCTATCTATCCATCCATCCATCCATCCATCCATCACTCCATCACTCCATCCATCAATGTAACACAGGCCTAAAAAACATTCACTTTTTCAAACAAAAACATTTTTTTTAACAAAAACATTTTTTTTAACAAAAAGTTGTTTCAACTCATGTACCTATCTATCCATCCATCCATCCATCCATCCATCCATCCATCCATCCATCCATCCATCCATCCATCCATCACTCCATCCATCAATCTATCTATAGAAATAGACACTTACCTGTCAGCATTGGTGCTGTTTCAGCACTCGTGCTGATATGCACGGCAAATGCAACCATTTTGCATTGACAGGTGAACAGCTGGGGGAAAACTCAAGTTCAGTTTGCGTCAGGGCGTCTGCATGGATGCAGGGTCAAAGGCCAAAGGCCTGGCACGCTACCTCACCTAACCAGCTAAACCTACCCACCACCTGCACAAAAAAACAGAAAACAAAACCAAAAAACACTGACCACTGGCGGGACCTACACAGACCCTACCCAAAATATACCAGGATAGACCACCCCTATATAAAATAACCCTAGATACAACAGCAATTTATAAAATAGACCCCTGTTAAAAAAAAACAAATCTAAAAAATAAAGTGCAGTACCGTGTCTACACACCTGGTGGCGCTAGAGGCGCACCAAACCACCACCAGTCGACTAGCCATACATCAATTACTATATAAACCAAGTTTCGTACAGATAAAACACACCGTTGCAGATATATGGACAGTTAAGATTCGGCCAATCAGATGCCCTTTATGCAAATGAGGGTGGTTACTAATGAGGGTGAAAGTCGTTTTTACCTCCCTACCTATATGCCATTTTAACCCTAACCTAACCATAGCCTCAAACTAACCCTAAACCCAAACTAACCATTAGTCCAAAGACTACTTTCAATATTTAACACAAAACAATAAAAAAATATGAACAAACAGTCGATCAAACTCATCTATCCATCTATCCATCTATCCATCTATCCATCTATCTATCCATCCATCCATCCATCCATCCATCACTCCATCACTCCATCACTCCATCCATCCATGTATAACACAGGCCTAAAAACATTCACTTTTTCAAACAAAAACTTTTTTTTTTTTAACAAAAAGTTGTTTAAACTCATGTATCTATATATTCATCTATTCATCTATCTATCTATTTATCTATCTATCCATCCATCCATCCATCCATCCATCACTCCATCCATCCATGTATAACACAGGCCTAAAAACATTCACTTTTTCAAACAAAAACATATTTTTTTTAACAAAAAGTGGTTTAAACTCATGTATCTATATATTCATCTATTCATCTATCTATCCATCCATCCATCCATCCATCCATCACTCCATCACTCCATCCATCAATGTAACACAGGCCTAAAAAACATTCACTTTTTCAAACAAAAACATTTTTTTTAACAAAAACATTTTTTTTAACAAAAAGTTGTTTCAACTCATGTACCTATCTATCCATCCATCCATCCATCCATCCATCCATCCATCCATCCATCCATCCATCCATCCATCACTCCATCCATCAATCTATCTATAGAAATAGACACTTACCTGTCAGCATTGGTGCTGTTTCAGCACTCGTGCTGATATGCACGGCAAATGCAACCATTTTGCATTGACAGGTGAACAGCTGGGGGAAAACTCAAGTTCAGTTTGCGTCAGGGCGTCTGCATGGATGCAGGGTCAAAGGCCAAAGGCCTGGCACGCTACCTCACCTAACCAGCTAAACCTACCCACCACCTGCACAAAAAAACAGAAAACAAAACCAAAAAACACTGACCACTGGCGGGACCTACACAGACCCTACCCAAAATATACCAGGATAGACCACCCCTATATAAAATAACCCTAGATACAACAGCAATTTATAAAATAGACCCCTGTTAAAAAAAAACAAATCTAAAAAATAAAGTGCAGTACCGTGTCTACACACCTGGTGGCGCTAGAGGCGCACCAAACCACCACCAGTCGACTAGCCATACATCAATTACTATATAAACCAAGTTTCGTACAGATAAAACACACCGTTGCAGATATATGGACAGTTAAGATTCGGCCAATCAGATGCCCTTTATGCAAATGAGGGTGGTTACTAATGAGGGTGAAAGTCGTTTTTACCTCCCTACCTATATGCCATTTTAACCCTAACCTAACCATAGCCTCAAACTAACCCTAAACCCAAACTAACCATTAGTCCAAAGACTACTTTCAATATTTAACACAAAACAATAAAAAAATATGAACAAACAGTCGATCAAACTCATCTATCCATCTATCCATCTATCCATCTATCCATCTATCTATCCATCCATCCATCCATCACTCCATCACTCCATCACTCCATCCATCCATGTATAACACAGGCCTAAAAACATTCACTTTTTCAAACAAAAACTTTTTTTTTTTTAACAAAAAGTTGTTTAAACTCATGTATCTATATATTCATCTATTCATCTATCTATCTATTTATCTATCTATCCATCCATCCATCCATCCATCCATCACTCCATCCATCCATGTATAACACAGGCCTAAAAACATTCACTTTTTCAAACAAAAACATATTTTTTTTAACAAAAAGTGGTTTAAACTCATGTATCTATATATTCATCTATTCATCTATCTATCCATCCATCCATCCATCCATCCATCACTCCATCACTCCATCCATCAATGTAACACAGGCCTAAAAAACATTCACTTTTTCAAACAAAAACATTTTTTTTAACAAAAACATTTTTTTTAACAAAAAGTTGTTTCAACTCATGTACCTATCTATCCATCCATCCATCCATCCATCCATCCATCCATCCATCCATCCATCCATCCATCCATCCATCCATCACTCCATCCATCAATCTATCTATAGAAATAGACACTTACCTGTCAGCATTGGTGCTGTTTCAGCACTCGTGCTGATATGCACGGCAAATGCAACCATTTTGCATTGACAGGTGAACAGCTGGGGGAAAACTCAAGTTCAGTTTGCGTCAGGGCGTCTGCATGGATGCAGGGTCAAAGGCCAAAGGCCTGGCACGCTACCTCACCTAACCAGCTAAACCTACCCACCACCTGCACAAAAAAACAGAAAACAAAACCAAAAAACACTGACCACTGGCGGGACCTACACAGACCCTACCCAAAATATACCAGGATAGACCACCCCTATATAAAATAACCCTAGATACAACAGCAATTTATAAAATAGACCCCTGTTAAAAAAAAACAAATCTAAAAAATAAAGTGCAGTACCGTGTCTACACACCTGGTGGCGCTAGAGGCGCACCAAACCACCACCAGTCGACTAGCCATACATCAATTACTATATAAACCAAGTTTCGTACAGATAAAACACACCGTTGCAGATATATGGACAGTTAAGATTCGGCCAATCAGATGCCCTTTATGCAAATGAGGGTGGTTACTAATGAGGGTGAAAGTCGTTTTTACCTCCCTACCTATATGCCATTTTAACCCTAACCTAACCATAGCCTCAAACTAACCCTAAACCCAAACTAACCATTAGTCCAAAGACTACTTTCAATATTTAACACAAAACAATAAAAAAATATGAACAAACAGTCGATCAAACTCATCTATCCATCTATCCATCTATCCATCTATCCATCTATCTATCCATCCATCCATCCATCCATCCATCACTCCATCACTCCATCACTCCATCCATCCATGTATAACACAGGCCTAAAAACATTCACTTTTTCAAACAAAAACTTTTTTTTTTTTAACAAAAAGTTGTTTAAACTCATGTATCTATATATTCATCTATTCATCTATCTATCTATTTATCTATCTATCCATCCATCCATCCATCCATCCATCACTCCATCCATCCATGTATAACACAGGCCTAAAAACATTCACTTTTTCAAACAAAAACATATTTTTTTTAACAAAAAGTGGTTTAAACTCATGTATCTATATATTCATCTATTCATCTATCTATCCATCCATCCATCCATCCATCCATCACTCCATCACTCCATCCATCAATGTAACACAGGCCTAAAAAACATTCACTTTTTCAAACAAAAACATTTTTTTTAACAAAAACATTTTTTTTAACAAAAAGTTGTTTCAACTCATGTACCTATCTATCCATCCATCCATCCATCCATCCATCCATCCATCCATCCATCCATCCATCCATCCATCACTCCATCCATCAATCTATCTATAGAAATAGACACTTACCTGTCAGCATTGGTGCTGTTTCAGCACTCGTGCTGATATGCACGGCAAATGCAACCATTTTGCATTGACAGGTGAACAGCTGGGGGAAAACTCAAGTTCAGTTTGCGTCAGGGCGTCTGCATGGATGCAGGGTCAAAGGCCAAAGGCCTGGCACGCTACCTCACCTAACCAGCTAAACCTACCCACCACCTGCACAAAAAAACAGAAAACAAAACCAAAAAACACTGACCACTGGCGGGACCTACACAGACCCTACCCAAAATATACCAGGATAGACCACCCCTATATAAAATAACCCTAGATACAACAGCAATTTATAAAATAGACCCCTGTTAAAAAAAAACAAATCTAAAAAATAAAGTGCAGTACCGTGTCTACACACCTGGTGGCGCTAGAGGCGCACCAAACCACCACCAGTCGACTAGCCATACATCAATTACTATATAAACCAAGTTTCGTACAGATAAAACACACCGTTGCAGATATATGGACAGTTAAGATTCGGCCAATCAGATGCCCTTTATGCAAATGAGGGTGGTTACTAATGAGGGTGAAAGTCGTTTTTACCTCCCTACCTATATGCCATTTTAACCCTAACCTAACCATAGCCTCAAACTAACCCTAAACCCAAACTAACCATTAGTCCAAAGACTACTTTCAATATTTAACACAAAACAATAAAAAAATATGAACAAACAGTCGATCAAACTCATCTATCCATCTATCCATCTATCCATCTATCCATCTATCTATCCATCCATCCATCCATCACTCCATCACTCCATCACTCCATCCATCCATGTATAACACAGGCCTAAAAACATTCACTTTTTCAAACAAAAACTTTTTTTTTTTTAACAAAAAGTTGTTTAAACTCATGTATCTATATATTCATCTATTCATCTATCTATCTATTTATCTATCTATCCATCCATCCATCCATCCATCCATCACTCCATCCATCCATGTATAACACAGGCCTAAAAACATTCACTTTTTCAAACAAAAACATATTTTTTTTAACAAAAAGTGGTTTAAACTCATGTATCTATATATTCATCTATTCATCTATCTATCCATCCATCCATCCATCCATCCATCACTCCATCACTCCATCCATCAATGTAACACAGGCCTAAAAAACATTCACTTTTTCAAACAAAAACATTTTTTTTAACAAAAACATTTTTTTTAACAAAAAGTTGTTTCAACTCATGTACCTATCTATCCATCCATCCATCCATCCATCCATCCATCCATCCATCCATCCATCCATCCATCCATCCATCCATCACTCCATCCATCAATCTATCTATAGAAATAGACACTTACCTGTCAGCATTGGTGCTGTTTCAGCACTCGTGCTGATATGCACGGCAAATGCAACCATTTTGCATTGACAGGTGAACAGCTGGGGGAAAACTCAAGTTCAGTTTGCGTCAGGGCGTCTGCATGGATGCAGGGTCAAAGGCCAAAGGCCTGGCACGCTACCTCACCTAACCAGCTAAACCTACCCACCACCTGCACAAAAAAACAGAAAACAAAACCAAAAAACACTGACCACTGGCGGGACCTACACAGACCCTACCCAAAATATACCAGGATAGACCACCCCTATATAAAATAACCCTAGATACAACAGCAATTTATAAAATAGACCCCTGTTAAAAAAAAACAAATCTAAAAAATAAAGTGCAGTACCGTGTCTACACACCTGGTGGCGCTAGAGGCGCACCAAACCACCACCAGTCGACTAGCCATACATCAATTACTATATAAACCAAGTTTCGTACAGATAAAACACACCGTTGCAGATATATGGACAGTTAAGATTCGGCCAATCAGATGCCCTTTATGCAAATGAGGGTGGTTACTAATGAGGGTGAAAGTCGTTTTTACCTCCCTACCTATATGCCATTTTAACCCTAACCTAACCATAGCCTCAAACTAACCCTAAACCCAAACTAACCATTAGTCCAAAGACTACTTTCAATATTTAACACAAAACAATAAAAAAATATGAACAAACAGTCGATCAAACTCATCTATCCATCTATCCATCTATCCATCTATCCATCTATCTATCCATCCATCCATCCATCCATCCATCACTCCATCACTCCATCACTCCATCCATCCATGTATAACACAGGCCTAAAAACATTCACTTTTTCAAACAAAAACTTTTTTTTTTTTAACAAAAAGTTGTTTAAACTCATGTATCTATATATTCATCTATTCATCTATCTATCTATTTATCTATCTATCCATCCATCCATCCATCCATCCATCACTCCATCCATCCATGTATAACACAGGCCTAAAAACATTCACTTTTTCAAACAAAAACATATTTTTTTTAACAAAAAGTGGTTTAAACTCATGTATCTATATATTCATCTATTCATCTATCTATCCATCCATCCATCCATCCATCCATCACTCCATCACTCCATCCATCAATGTAACACAGGCCTAAAAAACATTCACTTTTTCAAACAAAAACATTTTTTTTAACAAAAACATTTTTTTTAACAAAAAGTTGTTTCAACTCATGTACCTATCTATCTATCCATCCATCCATCCATCCATCCATCCATCCATCCATCCATCCATCCATCCATCCATCACTCCATCCATCAATCTATCTATAGAAATAGACACTTACCTGTCAGCATTGGTGCTGTTTCAGCACTCGTGCTGATATGCACGGCAAATGCAACCATTTTGCATTGACAGGTGAACAGCTGGGGGAAAACTCAAGTTCAGTTTGCGTCAGGGCGTCTGCATGGATGCAGGGTCAAAGGCCAAAGGCCTGGCACGCTACCTCACCTAACCAGCTAAACCTACCCACCACCTGCACAAAAAAACAGAAAACAAAACCAAAAAACACTGACCACTGGCGGGACCTACACAGACCCTACCCAAAATATACCAGGATAGACCACCCCTATATAAAATAACCCTAGATACAACAGCAATTTATAAAATAGACCCCTGTTAAAAAAAAACAAATCTAAAAAATAAAGTGCAGTACCGTGTCTACACACCTGGTGGCGCTAGAGGCGCACCAAACCACCACCAGTCGACTAGCCATACATCAATTACTATATAAACCAAGTTTCGTACAGATAAAACACACCGTTGCAGATATATGGACAGTTAAGATTCGGCCAATCAGATGCCCTTTATGCAAATGAGGGTGGTTACTAATGAGGGTGAAAGTCGTTTTTACCTCCCTACCTATATGCCATTTTAACCCTAACCTAACCATAGCCTCAAACTAACCCTAAACCCAAACTAACCATTAGTCCAAAGACTACTTTCAATATTTAACACAAAACAATAAAAAAATATGAACAAACAGTCGATCAAACTCATCTATCCATCTATCCATCTATCCATCTATCCATCTATCTATCCATCCATCCATCCATCACTCCATCACTCCATCACTCCATCCATCCATGTATAACACAGGCCTAAAAACATTCACTTTTTCAAACAAAAACTTTTTTTTTTTTAACAAAAAGTTGTTTAAACTCATGTATCTATATATTCATCTATTCATCTATCTATCTATTTATCTATCTATCCATCCATCCATCCATCCATCCATCACTCCATCCATCCATGTATAACACAGGCCTAAAAACATTCACTTTTTCAAACAAAAACATATTTTTTTTAACAAAAAGTGGTTTAAACTCATGTATCTATATATTCATCTATTCATCTATCTATCCATCCATCCATCCATCCATCCATCACTCCATCACTCCATCCATCAATGTAACACAGGCCTAAAAAACATTCACTTTTTCAAACAAAAACATTTTTTTTAACAAAAACATTTTTTTTAACAAAAAGTTGTTTCAACTCATGTACCTATCTATCCATCCATCCATCCATCCATCCATCCATCCATCCATCCATCCATCCATCCATCCATCCATCACTCCATCCATCAATCTATCTATAGAAATAGACACTTACCTGTCAGCATTGGTGCTGTTTCAGCACTCGTGCTGATATGCACGGCAAATGCAACCATTTTGCATTGACAGGTGAACAGCTGGGGGAAAACTCAAGTTCAGTTTGCGTCAGGGCGTCTGCATGGATGCAGGGTCAAAGGCCAAAGGCCTGGCACGCTACCTCACCTAACCAGCTAAACCTACCCACCACCTGCACAAAAAAACAGAAAACAAAACCAAAAAACACTGACCACTGGCGGGACCTACACAGACCCTACCCAAAATATACCAGGATAGACCACCCCTATATAAAATAACCCTAGATACAACAGCAATTTATAAAATAGACCCCTGTTAAAAAAAAACAAATCTAAAAAATAAAGTGCAGTACCGTGTCTACACACCTGGTGGCGCTAGAGGCGCACCAAACCACCACCAGTCGACTAGCCATACATCAATTACTATATAAACCAAGTTTCGTACAGATAAAACACACCGTTGCAGATATATGGACAGTTAAGATTCGGCCAATCAGATGCCCTTTATGCAAATGAGGGTGGTTACTAATGAGGGTGAAAGTCGTTTTTACCTCCCTACCTATATGCCATTTTAACCCTAACCTAACCATAGCCTCAAACTAACCCTAAACCCAAACTAACCATTAGTCCAAAGACTACTTTCAATATTTAACACAAAACAATAAAAAAATATGAACAAACAGTCGATCAAACTCATCTATCCATCTATCCATCTATCCATCTATCCATCTATCTATCCATCCATCCATCCATCCATCATCCATCACTCCATCACTCCATCCATCCATGTATAACACAGGCCTAAAAACATTCACTTTTTCAAACAAAAACTTTTTTTTTTTTAACAAAAAGTTGTTTAAACTCATGTATCTATATATTCATCTATTCATCTATCTATCTATTTATCTATCTATCCATCCATCCATCCATCCATCCATCACTCCATCCATCCATGTATAACACAGGCCTAAAAACATTCACTTTTTCAAACAAAAACATATTTTTTTTAACAAAAAGTGGTTTAAACTCATGTATCTATATATTCATCTATTCATCTATCTATCCATCCATCCATCCATCCATCCATCACTCCATCACTCCATCCATCAATGTAACACAGGCCTAAAAAACATTCACTTTTTCAAACAAAAACATTTTTTTTAACAAAAACATTTTTTTTAACAAAAAGTTGTTTCAACTCATGTACCTATCTATCCATCCATCCATCCATCCATCCATCCATCCATCCATCCATCCATCCATCCATCCATCATCATCCATCCATCAATCTATCTATAGAAATAGACACTTACCTGTCAGCATTGGTGCTGTTTCAGCACTCGTGCTGATATGCACGGCAAATGCAACCATTTTGCATTGACAGGTGAACAGCTGGGGGAAAACTCAAGTTCAGTTTGCGTCAGGGCGTCTGCATGGATGCAGGGTCAAAGGCCAAAGGCCTGGCACGCTACCTCACCTAACCAGCTAAACCTACCCACCACCTGCACAAAAAAACAGAAAACAAAACCAAAAAACACTGACCACTGGCGGGACCTACACAGACCCTACCCAAAATATACCAGGATAGACCACCCCTATATAAAATAACCCTAGATACAACAGCAATTTATAAAATAGACCCCTGTTAAAAAAAAACAAATCTAAAAAATAAAGTGCAGTACCGTGTCTACACACCTGGTGGCGCTAGAGGCGCACCAAACCACCACCAGTCGACTAGCCATACATCAATTACTATATAAACCAAGTTTCGTACAGATAAAACACACCGTTGCAGATATATGGACAGTTAAGATTCGGCCAATCAGATGCCCTTTATGCAAATGAGGGTGGTTACTAATGAGGGTGAAAGTCGTTTTTACCTCCCTACCTATATGCCATTTTAACCCTAACCTAACCATAGCCTCAAACTAACCCTAAACCCAAACTAACCATTAGTCCAAAGACTACTTTCAATATTTAACACAAAACAATAAAAAAATATGAACAAACAGTCGATCAAACTCATCTATCCATCTATCCATCTATCCATCTATCCATCTATCTATCCATCCATCCATCCATCACTCCATCACTCCATCACTCCATCCATCCATGTATAACACAGGCCTAAAAACATTCACTTTTTCAAACAAAAACTTTTTTTTTTTTAACAAAAAGTTGTTTAAACTCATGTATCTATATATTCATCTATTCATCTATCTATCTATTTATCTATCTATCCATCCATCCATCCATCCATCCATCACTCCATCCATCCATGTATAACACAGGCCTAAAAACATTCACTTTTTCAAACAAAAACATATTTTTTTTAACAAAAAGTGGTTTAAACTCATGTATCTATATATTCATCTATTCATCTATCTATCCATCCATCCATCCATCCATCCATCACTCCATCACTCCATCCATCAATGTAACACAGGCCTAAAAAACATTCACTTTTTCAAACAAAAACATTTTTTTTAACAAAAACATTTTTTTTAACAAAAAGTTGTTTCAACTCATGTACCTATCTATCCATCCATCCATCCATCCATCCATCCATCCATCCATCCATCCATCCATCCATCCATCCATCCATCACTCCATCCATCAATCTATCTATAGAAATAGACACTTACCTGTCAGCATTGGTGCTGTTTCAGCACTCGTGCTGATATGCACGGCAAATGCAACCATTTTGCATTGACAGGTGAACAGCTGGGGGAAAACTCAAGTTCAGTTTGCGTCAGGGCGTCTGCATGGATGCAGGGTCAAAGGCCAAAGGCCTGGCACGCTACCTCACCTAACCAGCTAAACCTACCCACCACCTGCACAAAAAAACAGAAAACAAAACCAAAAAACACTGACCACTGGCGGGACCTACACAGACCCTACCCAAAATATACCAGGATAGACCACCCCTATATAAAATAACCCTAGATACAACAGCAATTTATAAAATAGACCCCTGTTAAAAAAAAACAAATCTAAAAAATAAAGTGCAGTACCGTGTCTACACACCTGGTGGCGCTAGAGGCGCACCAAACCACCACCAGTCGACTAGCCATACATCAATTACTATATAAACCAAGTTTCGTACAGATAAAACACACCGTTGCAGATATATGGACAGTTAAGATTCGGCCAATCAGATGCCCTTTATGCAAATGAGGGTGGTTACTAATGAGGGTGAAAGTCGTTTTTACCTCCCTACCTATATGCCATTTTAACCCTAACCTAACCATAGCCTCAAACTAACCCTAAACCCAAACTAACCATTAGTCCAAAGACTACTTTCAATATTTAACACAAAACAATAAAAAAATATGAACAAACAGTCGATCAAACTCATCTATCCATCTATCCATCTATCCATCTATCCATCTATCTATCCATCCATCCATCCATCACTCCATCACTCCATCACTCCATCCATCCATGTATAACACAGGCCTAAAAACATTCACTTTTTCAAACAAAAACTTTTTTTTTTTTAACAAAAAGTTGTTTAAACTCATGTATCTATATATTCATCTATTCATCTATCTATCTATTTATCTATCTATCCATCCATCCATCCATCCATCCATCACTCCATCCATCCATGTATAACACAGGCCTAAAAACATTCACTTTTTCAAACAAAAACATATTTTTTTTAACAAAAAGTGGTTTAAACTCATGTATCTATATATTCATCTATTCATCTATCTATCCATCCATCCATCCATCCATCCATCACTCCATCACTCCATCCATCAATGTAACACAGGCCTAAAAAACATTCACTTTTTCAAACAAAAACATTTTTTTTAACAAAAACATTTTTTTTAACAAAAAGTTGTTTCAACTCATGTACCTATCTATCCATCCATCCATCCATCCATCCATCCATCCATCCATCCATCCATCCATCCATCCATCCATCACTCCATCCATCAATCTATCTATAGAAATAGACACTTACCTGTCAGCATTGGTGCTGTTTCAGCACTCGTGCTGATATGCACGGCAAATGCAACCATTTTGCATTGACAGGTGAACAGCTGGGGGAAAACTCAAGTTCAGTTTGCGTCAGGGCGTCTGCATGGATGCAGGGTCAAAGGCCAAAGGCCTGGCACGCTACCTCACCTAACCAGCTAAACCTACCCACCACCTGCACAAAAAAACAGAAAACAAAACCAAAAAACACTGACCACTGGCGGGACCTACACAGACCCTACCCAAAATATACCAGGATAGACCACCCCTATATAAAATAACCCTAGATACAACAGCAATTTATAAAATAGACCCCTGTTAAAAAAAAACAAATCTAAAAAATAAAGTGCAGTACCGTGTCTACACACCTGGTGGCGCTAGAGGCGCACCAAACCACCACCAGTCGACTAGCCATACATCAATTACTATATAAACCAAGTTTCGTACAGATAAAACACACCGTTGCAGATATATGGACAGTTAAGATTCGGCCAATCAGATGCCCTTTATGCAAATGAGGGTGGTTACTAATGAGGGTGAAAGTCGTTTTTACCTCCCTACCTATATGCCATTTTAACCCTAACCTAACCATAGCCTCAAACTAACCCTAAACCCAAACTAACCATTAGTCCAAAGACTACTTTCAATATTTAACACAAAACAATAAAAAAATATGAACAAACAGTCGATCAAACTCATCTATCCATCTATCCATCTATCCATCTATCCATCTATCTATCCATCCATCCATCCATCACTCCATCACTCCATCACTCCATCCATCCATGTATAACACAGGCCTAAAAACATTCACTTTTTCAAACAAAAACTTTTTTTTTTTTAACAAAAAGTTGTTTAAACTCATGTATCTATATATTCATCTATTCATCTATCTATCTATTTATCTATCTATCCATCCATCCATCCATCCATCCATCACTCCATCCATCCATGTATAACACAGGCCTAAAAACATTCACTTTTTCAAACAAAAACATATTTTTTTTAACAAAAAGTGGTTTAAACTCATGTATCTATATATTCATCTATTCATCTATCTATCCATCCATCCATCCATCCATCCATCACTCCATCACTCCATCCATCAATGTAACACAGGCCTAAAAAACATTCACTTTTTCAAACAAAAACATTTTTTTTAACAAAAACATTTTTTTTAACAAAAAGTTGTTTCAACTCATGTACCTATCTATCCATCCATCCATCCATCCATCCATCCATCCATCCATCCATCCATCCATCCATCCATCCATCCATCACTCCATCCATCAATCTATCTATAGAAATAGACACTTACCTGTCAGCATTGGTGCTGTTTCAGCACTCGTGCTGATATGCACGGCAAATGCAACCATTTTGCATTGACAGGTGAACAGCTGGGGGAAAACTCAAGTTCAGTTTGCGTCAGGGCGTCTGCATGGATGCAGGGTCAAAGGCCAAAGGCCTGGCACGCTACCTCACCTAACCAGCTAAACCTACCCACCACCTGCACAAAAAAACAGAAAACAAAACCAAAAAACACTGACCACTGGCGGGACCTACACAGACCCTACCCAAAATATACCAGGATAGACCACCCCTATATAAAATAACCCTAGATACAACAGCAATTTATAAAATAGACCCCTGTTAAAAAAAAACAAATCTAAAAAATAAAGTGCAGTACCGTGTCTACACACCTGGTGGCGCTAGAGGCGCACCAAACCACCACCAGTCGACTAGCCATACATCAATTACTATATAAACCAAGTTTCGTACAGATAAAACACACCGTTGCAGATATATGGACAGTTAAGATTCGGCCAATCAGATGCCCTTTATGCAAATGAGGGTGGTTACTAATGAGGGTGAAAGTCGTTTTTACCTCCCTACCTATATGCCATTTTAACCCTAACCTAACCATAGCCTCAAACTAACCCTAAACCCAAACTAACCATTAGTCCAAAGACTACTTTCAATATTTAACACAAAACAATAAAAAAATATGAACAAACAGTCGATCAAACTCATCTATCCATCTATCCATCTATCCATCTATCCATCTATCTATCCATCCATCCATCCATCACTCCATCACTCCATCACTCCATCCATCCATGTATAACACAGGCCTAAAAACATTCACTTTTTCAAACAAAAACTTTTTTTTTTTTAACAAAAAGTTGTTTAAACTCATGTATCTATATATTCATCTATTCATCTATCTATCTATTTATCTATCTATCCATCCATCCATCCATCCATCCATCACTCCATCCATCCATGTATAACACAGGCCTAAAAACATTCACTTTTTCAAACAAAAACATATTTTTTTTAACAAAAAGTGGTTTAAACTCATGTATCTATATATTCATCTATTCATCTATCTATCCATCCATCCATCCATCCATCCATCACTCCATCACTCCATCCATCAATGTAACACAGGCCTAAAAAACATTCACTTTTTCAAACAAAAACATTTTTTTTAACAAAAACATTTTTTTTAACAAAAAGTTGTTTCAACTCATGTACCTATCTATCCATCCATCCATCCATCCATCCATCCATCCATCCATCCATCCATCCATCCATCCATCCATCATCATCCATCCATCAATCTATCTATAGAAATAGACACTTACCTGTCAGCATTGGTGCTGTTTCAGCACTCGTGCTGATATGCACGGCAAATGCAACCATTTTGCATTGACAGGTGAACAGCTGGGGGAAAACTCAAGTTCAGTTTGCGTCAGGGCGTCTGCATGGATGCAGGGTCAAAGGCCAAAGGCCTGGCACGCTACCTCACCTAACCAGCTAAACCTACCCACCACCTGCACAAAAAAACAGAAAACAAAACCAAAAAACACTGACCACTGGCGGGACCTACACAGACCCTACCCAAAATATACCAGGATAGACCACCCCTATATAAAATAACCCTAGATACAACAGCAATTTATAAAATAGACCCCTGTTAAAAAAAAACAAATCTAAAAAATAAAGTGCAGTACCGTGTCTACACACCTGGTGGCGCTAGAGGCGCACCAAACCACCACCAGTCGACTAGCCATACATCAATTACTATATAAACCAAGTTTCGTACAGATAAAACACACCGTTGCAGATATATGGAC